>NC_142931.1:64563816-64648816 GCF_046866305.1 Octopus bimaculoides | reverse complement strand
ATATAGTGGTGTTTAGTAGGATAATGAATTTGGGTGGCATTCGATGGGAAGTACAATGGTATGCAGAGGTGTATGAAATTGAATACAGGGAAATGAATATAGAATACGGTAGATGTTGACAGGTTAGTATCCAAAAGAGTGGGGCTGGTAAGGAGGACAAAGACATCACTTGAGAGGGAGGTGGGATGTAGTGGTTTAGGAGAATTTGGAATGGTAACTATCAGAAAGAATAGTTTAATAAAGAATAGTTTAATAGCTGTTGAATTTGTAATACCTTTCTTCAAACCATTTAATTTTCTGTATCAGTTGTACTCAGTTTAAGTTGGACCTTTTTATATCTATACATATATACATATTTTGTATTCCATGTATTTAATTTAATTTATATATTGATCTGTCTAATTTCCATATTTGCTTCTATACCCGCTCAAGTTTGAATGTTTTGAGCACTACTAAGTGTATTCAATACGGAACACACATGGATCTCATCTATGAACTATATATATATATATATATATATATATATATATATATATATATGTGTGTGTGTGTGTGTGTGTGTGTGTGTGTGTGTGTGTGTGTGTGTGTGTGTGTGTGTGTGTGTGTATGTATGTATGTGTGTGTACAGCGAGAGAGAGAGAGAGAAACAAACAGACAGAGGGAGACAGATCAAGTAAATAACTAGGATGTCCAGGTATCAGTGCATCCTTGTTGCTTATTTACTTTTTATTCACATAACTTCAAGCTGCGAGGACTGTACTAAACTGGCTTGGTGCCTCAATTTAAGAACTAAATTCTACTGAATCGTAATTGACTGCTTGTCTATGTATGTATATATATATATATATATATATATATATATATATATATATATATATATATATATATATATATATATATATATATATATATATATATATATGTATATATATATATATATTTATAAGAGAGTATTGTAGTTGGCTTGAAACATTGTGTATTGTTGGTAAAGAATAAAAAGTTAAAATAAAAAGTATAAAAAAATAAATAATTATATAATTACATATTTATATATAGTCGGAATTTACAAAAAACAAACGACGAAGACAGGCGCATATATATATGTGTATATATATATATATATATATATATATATATATATATATATATAAAACATGTATGTGTGTAGTGTGAAAGAGTGAGAGCGGGAGAGAAAGAAAGAGAGAATGAGAATGACAATTAGAAAGACAGGTAGAGTGAGAGACTTAGATGCTTGCACACTTCATTCTTGTTACACTATTATGATTAAACTTCTGACTTGCCCTTTTTATCGCGGATGCTATTTTCGTGTCTATTTCGATTTAAATATAGACGTTTTAATAAGTATCTATTTCTTCTATATTTACCTATCTAGTTTTAATTAATCTTATTTCAAATAGACAGTCATTCAAGTAAGTTTATGCACAAAATATATAGCTTTTCTTTTCTTGTATTCTTTTATCTGTTTCAGTTATTTGACTGCGGACGTGCTACAGCACCGCCTTTTGTCGAACAAATCGACCCAGTACTGTTTCTTTGTAATCATAGTATTTATTCTACTGGTCTATGTTGCCGAACCCCTAGATTACGGGGACGTAAACGCACGAATATCGGTTGTCAAGCGATGGTGGAGAGACAAACATTGACACACCAACATACACATACACACACACAAACAAACAAACACACACACACACACACACACACACACACACACACACACACACACGTTCCTATATCGATGTGGATCGTTGGCGATGTTTTTATTCCTTCTTCCTTTTCTCTTAGACTTTCCGCTATCTCCTGTTTCCTCAAGAAGAGTTTTGCTCGAAACGTAAAACTACCATTCTTTTCTTCCCTAGGATGTCCAGCTATCAGTGCATCCTTGTTGCTTATTTACATTTTATTCACATAAATTCAAGCTGCGTGGACTGTACCAAACTGGCTTCGTACCTCAATTTTAGAACCTCTGGTTATTAATCTTTCAGTAAAACGAATATTATTTAAGTCAAAAGCAAATATGCCAGAAGTTTTGTCTTAATTACAAATATATTAAGCAAATTCTTTCTTAATAATAAATGAATTATTAACTTCTGTCGTATCAAATCCCGAGGGCAAAATGCAACTACATAAGCTTTGAAGTCAATGAAACAGTTGAAGAAGGAACCGGTATGAAAATATGTAAGTAGAATGATTATAAACACATCGTAATATTATTATCAGATATCGAAATTTGAATGGTTGCCAAAAGACTTTTAGTAAATGTATCACATATTGATTTATGAATGGATTGATTTATGAATGGAACACTTATAATATTCATCCCCTTTCATAAATAGTCACGTGTTATTTTCATATCATATCTATACAATATATAAAAGGGAGGAAATGTTAGTACGGTTTTCGTGTTGATGACTGAATGTTTTTTACAATATGTCACCATCGTTGAGATTGCAGCAAATCAATTATGTGGAACACTATTTCAGCCAGTTGCTATTTAGAAATTTCTCAGTAAATATTGACGAAAGAGTCTGCAAAATTCACCAGTTGTGATCTTTTGTTCAATAGGCTATAATAGGATGTTATGCCTCTCCAGCGGACTATCGCTCTACTCTAGAGCAATTTATGCAAAGTGGTTACATATTCTATATCCGATTAATATATTTGAATATATTTTCATTGTTTGACAGTATGGTTATACCACCAATCTGTCTCACAATATTTGTTCCTTACGTTCTGAATTCGAAGGCCACTGAGTTTAACTTTGGCTTCTATGCTGCCGGGTCAATAAAATAACGTACTTGTCAATTACTGTAGTCGATATAAGCGAATGTGTTCCTGCTGCTCAAAATTATATAGACACTGCTTGTATGACAAAATAATATTAGCATATATTAAACACTTGCTATATTTAGTGCTGAGTCATAGACTTTATTTTGCCAAATCTATAACAAGGTGTAGTGATTATGGACTTTTAGGGCTGTTTGAGATTATGGATTTTTAGGGTTGTTTGAGAAGAACGTGCTTTTATATAAACTTGCAGATCGGCTCTTCCTTGTCACTCATGAGAACACGGATGAAACTACAAGAAAAGAACTAGACTTAGGGGTTCGAGTAGAGCCTATGAGGCTGGAAACAAGATGATTGAGGAAAGGAGGGTAAAACAAGTGAATATCTAGTTCAGTATTGTTCATGTTTAAGTTGGATAGATTGATTACCTGTGCATATTTTTGAACGTATTATTTTAATAGATTTTTTCAGTGCGGCTTTAATAGCTATTTGATTGACAGTTTTAGAAAAAAAAACATTCTTTTGGAAGGGTAGGTATTAGTGAATTTGCTGCAATGGAGTGGAGATATTTCCTGCACAATTATACTGAAATCTGGGTGTCAAGGACAATACATAGGCCAAACAAAAACAGTCTACGTCAAAGGATGGCTCTGCACAGATCCCAGATCAAAATTCACCAAAACAGAAAAATAGCATTCAGCCAACACATCGACATTTGTGCCAATAACAAAAATCCCAGCTTCAGAATTTTTCCTTCTACCAATTCAGGGACGATACAGCCTGTAGCCAGACTTTCTTTATTACAAAATACAGACCCCTTTTGAGCGCATTTACAACAAATGACATATCCACCACGGCAATAGAATAACACAAACCCACGCAAATATTGAAAATGATACACTCATGAAATTCCCAAGAATTCATTAAAAACAGTCCCGATCACTACTATAGTCCACAACGAGCCACTTTTAGATGCTTGACGATTTAACATCCTGCTACTATCATGCCACCTACATTCCTTCTTATGCTCCCTTCTCTTTCTCCTTCTTCTTCTTCGTCTTCTTCCTCTCCGCCACCTCCTTCCTAACTTTACTACTATTGCTGTTTAGAATAACACCTACGCAAATTTTATAAACAAAACATTGTCTCAAGAATTCGATAACTACTACCATCCACAACGAGTCACTTTCAGGGCACTTGACCATTTAACATCCTACTACTATCATGGCACCACTGCATTCTTCTTCTTCTTCTTCTTCTTCTTCTTCTTCTTTTTCTCCTCCCCCCCCTCCCCTCCTCCCCCCCCCTCCCCCTCCCCATCCCCCCTCCTCCTCCTCCCCTCCTCCCCTCCTCCTCCTCCTCCTCCTCCCCTCCTCCCCTCCTCCTACTCCTCCTCCTCCCCTTCTTCTTCTTCTTCTTCTTCTTCTTCTTCTTCTTCTTCTTCTTCTTCTTCTTCTTCTTCTTCTTCTTCTTCTTCTTCTTCTTCTTCTTCTTCACACCAAGGCAGAAAATGCTGCGATAATTTTATAGAAAAAAACATTTCAGTACCGGTTTCAGTCATTGGGACTTTTTCAACTGTAAGTATGGAAAAACAATTAAATTTTGGAAAAATTAAAAGAAACGCTTTAGGCAGACATCCCACAAAATAAACTTCTACTACCCCTGCACACAAATTTACCCCTACACATGCACAGACCCCCCACATACATTACACATTACACACCACACGCTAACAAAAAAAAAACCATGACTATCCTTTACAGAAAGAAAACAGACTAATGAACACAACTATATATACCTACACACCCAGATAAAATTATGCATATGGCACTATTACACATATTACAAACCCATCCCCACAGGAGCATCACATTAATACTACATATCTCTCCACTTAAAGATAACTCTTGCCTGCTTAACATTATACCCAACGTAGGGACATAACTCCTAAACTTATCCCTTGATCTCTTTGTTGTTTCACCACTTTTTTCACGGCAGCCAATGACCGGTTGAGCTAATCCCTCTCTGACAATAACAGAGCAGTCGCCATATTCTATTCTTTATTGGCTAAGTCTGATGAACGTAAATTTATATAATTGGATTGTTTTTCCATATTTTAGAGATGAGGTATTCTGTACATTATTTACATTATTTACATTATTTACATTGAACGGTTATTTGTCCTCATCTTGTTTGTTATTACCACAACGTTTCGGCTGATTTACTCTCCAGCCTTCATCAGGTGTCCTGGAAGAATTTTGAGCCCAGCCCTAGGTTCCCATTCCTAAGGTTCTTTTTTTTTTGCTGATGTTATAATTATTATTATTTATTCAAAGCACTGCCTGGAATTGAACTCGCAATCCCACGGGCATATAGCTTAATGGTTAAGAGCGTGGGCTACTAACTCCAAGATTCCGACTTCATTTTCATGCAGTGAATAGCTAATAATAATAATAATAATAATAATAATAATAATAATAACTTCAGCAGAGAGAAAATACCTTCGGAAAAAGAACCCAGGGTTGGGTTCAAAATTCTACCAGGAAACGGATGAAGGCTGGAGGGTGAATCATCTGCAACCTTGTGGTAACGACAAACAAGGTGAGTACACATATCCGTTCAATGTAAATAATGTAAATAATCTGATTGTTACCAAACACTCCATTGTATTCCCTATGCGAAACTGATTGGTAAGATCAGCTGTTATGGTTATGTAATGCTATACTTTGCGGATTATCTATCTATCTATCTATCTATCTATCTATCTATCTATCTATCTATCTATCTATCTATCTATCTATTTATCTATCTATCTATCTATCTATCTATCTATCTATCTATCTATCTATCTATCTACCTGCCCATTAAGCAGCCAATAAACTGCCTGAAAAATTCCAACACACCATTAAATATAGTAAAATATATTCGTGGCAAAATATGACATTGCAATAAGTGTTGGATGCTCAATGCATTATGATGCAATATCGTTTTAAGAATCAATGAGTTTTAGCAACTAAAACTTTACTGTCACGAGTTGCACAAGATCTAAGGTCATAAATAGACCTATTGTACATGCATTGATTGGTTTCAATGATATAGATATTTAAAAAAGTTTGATTTGTGTGCGGTATTTAGTATTTGGGTTTTCTATTTTCTATTTACAACAGAGCTACCATAATTTCCCATCTCATGAATGGATGTAATAAAATAAATTCTGCGAAAATAACAAAATTAAAAACGGATCCTATGAAGCTGAAGCGTCATGGAAGAACAGAAGAAAAATATTTTAATCCCAACTGAGATTTGTGCACGAGTGAAGAAAACAATACATATGCCATTGAAAATTCGATGCCATTGAAAACATCTTTATTGTGCATTTAAATGTATTGTGTGCGTGTTTTCTGAAACTACCATTTTGGTATTAGTTGCTAAATATATTCATTCATAAAGCTAGGCGTTTACTGTCACTCATAAGCTTATTTATGCAAACAGTATGTTTATGTATTTCCAGTTTACGACAACTTCAGAATATCTCTCGCAAAATGAACATGCATTCCATTCCGGATGAATTGTATTTATGCATTTAAATTCATACACTTTTCCCTTCTCTTGTACGCTTTTAAGTTACTTGCATATAAAACAAATTGATATTAAATTATCGAACAAAAATATACGATGAATAATGTCATTACTTCGTATAATAAAGAAACATTGCTGACATTTCATGCCACTTGCATTTTAAGGGAGCATTAATGTAGGTTCATTGGATTTTATCTGAATGACTTTCATTCAAGGGGTCAGAGAGTCATGTTTCAGTAAGATGCAGAATTTGGCATACGGGTGGTAATCTGCTTGCTTCTAGTATAATGGAATTGAAATCTTTAGCGTGAGCATAATTCCTTTAAAATGATTGTTATTCGAGGTTTAAATTTCTGCAGCAAAATTTGATGGCCCTCTGATATATGAATATTTAATGGAAAATATTCAGATGTGTTCCGTTGTGCAATGCCTATTGATATCAGATTCATTATGCTGCGCATGCGTGGGATTAGTAATTATTCATTTTTAGATGCTTGATTCTTATGGTTTAATAATATACTATTAAGGATAAGTATATATATATGTGTGTGTGTATGTGTGTATATCTATATGTGTGTGTCTATACACATATATGTATGTGTATATGTGTGTGTGTCTGTACACACACATGTATATATATGCGCATGTGTATATATATATTTATATATGTGCGAGTGTGTGTGTGTGTGTGTGTGTGTGTGTGTGTGTGTGCGAATGTGTGCGTGTTTGCATGTTTGTGTACATGTGTGTTTGCATATATATATATATTTATATTATGAAGTTAATTCATCGTAAACATAAATTACGTTCACACATCTCTCTATATCCTTCATCCATCTATCTGTCTATTTATATGCACACACACAGACGAGCACACTAACACGTACACACACGTAATCACAGACACACACACATATATGAGTGAACAAACGAAAGGTAATTGCTTTGTACTCTTTTGGTTGCAGGTACGTGTTTCGTAAGTTTGACTCAGCTCTATGTGATTGAATTGAATTTCGAGGGAATATACAAGTGTGTGTGTGTGTGTGTGTGTGTGTGTGTGTGTGTGTGTGTGTGTGTGTGTGAGTGTGTGTGTGTATTTGTGCGAGTGTGCGTGCATAAATATTTATGTAATTCTGCATGTATATATGTATGTATCCACGAGGAAGGTTCAGTGGTGAAATCAGTAAGCATGTGTCATCACATCTTCTGTTCACTGAAGCAAATATGGAAGGCGAATAATGAAACTTGAATACGTATAACAGTTTCCGTTCTTCCCTTTGGAGGGATTTCATTGCAGCATAATCTTAAAGATACCATCTTAGTAAACGTTTACTCTGGACACTTAATGAATAAAATTTGACCTCAATTCATGTGGTAGAAGGAATTGCCTCGGATCATAAATTAGTAGCCGTAAAAACCATGCATATGATAAATTAGAAAAATTAAATTTGGCTTGTGGTAATACAAAATAATATGCACCTTTAACATTGATATAAAAAGGTCATGTTAACGGTACTGTCCTTGCTCTTCTCTATTCTCTCTGTTCTGTCTTGAAGATCTCCACCAAATATAACATTTACTTCATTGACTCTAGGCTCATTCATGCGGTATGCATGTTTACCTAGTGTCATTTGTCATCTTATATGATAACTAGAGCACCGAGTTCGTAGAAACGGGGGAACGTTTGGGGGCTATGAAGCCCTGACACCTTGGAAACTGCAATAAGCAGTGTCATATTATTCACGCAACGTTATATTAGTCAACTTCTTCGTTACTGATTAGATGGCAATTTTGGGCAGGAAATTGAGGTTCAGCCATATGAGATATGTTGCAGCTTTTTCGGAGGGAGTGAATGATTGCATGGAGGCCCTCATTAAATCGCTTATTAATGTTTTTGTTTAACCATGGGCAACGTGGATGAAACAGAATTTCATTCAAAGATATATCATATGTGACAGGCCCACAGATACCTGGAAATGGTGAAAGAGGATATGTAAAACACTTGTCGCACTGTGGTATCCTGTAGCATTACAGAGTCATAAGGAGGAATGGTAAGGCATTTCGAAATGTGACTGTGAAGATGTGTGAGCAAAGTAGGTGGTATGTAAAAAAGGGATAAGAAGACAAATTACTAGATAAGAAGTACTAATTATGGGCTATAATAAACTATTCAAGAGAGTAGAGAAAGTGGAAAGAAGGCAAAGGTGAAAGAAGCATTGATAATATTAGACTGCCAGCGACAAATCTAAAGAAATTACAGTGAGCGATATAAAGGAATTGATGTGCACAGGAGAGAGAATGAGAGAGAGACAATGAGAGAGAGAGAGAGAGAGAGTAAAAGAGAAAATATGTGAATAAAAGACTTTGCAATAGTAGGCTGATATGCAGGTGATACGAAAATATAGAGGAAATATAAGTAGATAATAATAGAGAATAGGGAATAAAGAAGAGAGAAAACAAGATGCAAGAGCAGAGGCGGTTTGCAGGGCTTGATAACGAGAAAGAGGAGAGTGAGTGAGTGAGTGAGAGAGAGAGAGAGAGAGAGAGAGAGAGAGAGAGATGAACCGCTAGATGGGAAGTGATAAACAAAAACGATACTATTAAACAAAAAGATATGAGAAAAGTAAAACAGTAAGGCGGAGAGGTAAAAACTAAAGAGAGAGTAAGAGGTTTTTGTTGTATTGAAGCAGGAAAAGTTACGATGGATGAAGAAATTGGTAGAATAACAACATAAAAAAAACTGACATAGTTGCAACGTTAATAGTATTAGAGTCGTAAGGCTGAAAATGAAGTCAATTGCTAGGGGACGAGAGGTAATTGAAATTGAAAATATGAGAGAGTTAGCGAGATCGGATGAGAGGGATACTGAGAATAAATGAGAGGATTTATGATGAGGCAGTAGAATGAGAAAGATTCTCAGTAGGACCAGGTTAAATGAAACGAATTTCTCCAGAGCAATAACAGAGGTTATAAACTACCAGGGTAGCCAAGCTTTCAGTGAGAAGGAAAATGCCTAGGATAGAAAGTCAGAAATTCAGCGATGTACCAACAGCGGGATAGTGGCGATAACTAAATGAAAAGAAGTGAGAAGGAATTAAAATCTAATGAAGAGTGAAAAGATATGCTTTAAAGAATTCACGAGGTGAAGACCGACCGATAAAGGAAAGTTTTCCCGTTATATACTATACAGGCGTCCCTTTGTAACCACGTGGTTTCGAATTCATTTTCACTACACGTAATCGTAATGTAGTGGCTTCTAATATCTCTGTGAGTCGATCAGTACATTATTGGTGGATGTGTTGACCGAAAGTGTGTGGAAGCCTGTTGTATATATATCTTGTATGTGCCGGTCTGCGTTTCTCCCTCACATCACTTTTGGTATATTTATACCCCCGTAGAAAACCAAAGGACCGATAAAATTAGTACCAAACTTAGAAATATGTATTGTTGAAACAATAACTGAATCAATTAAAAATGTATGTTTGTCAGTGTGTGTGTGAGTGTGTGTGTGTGTGTGTGCGTGTGTATGTGTGTATGTGTGTGTATGTGTGTGTGTGTGTGTGTAAGAGAGAGAGAGAGAGAGTGTGTGTGTGTGTGTGTCTGTGTGTGTGTTTCTGTGTGTGTTTTCTTTGTATGACTTTTTACGGAAGAATACATTGTATTCAGTATTGAAAATAAACTAGCAAAATTCAAATAGTTTGAACTTCAAATTTTGCAAATATTTTCAAAAGCCTAATGAAACAATGAAAAGCATAAATGTAGAAAGATTGTGATTGGATGCCAGTGTGGAAAACCAAATAGATGATCGAGTAATATAAGATTACATTCTATAAGCCTAAAGGTACAAAAATCTAATAAAAGAAAAATATGTAAATTTGTGATTAATGTATGTGAATATACATACGTGATCTGATGAATAAGTATCCGGACTGCTGCCATAGTAACGAAGCTAAACCATGCAGAGTGAAGCCGCCCGGCAATAATTGACCTTGGCCTCTGCTGTGTATGTGTACTAATTTTTAACTTTCTAGCTCCCTTTCTCTCTTTACAGTAGTGTTTGGAAGGAAGGCCTGTAGCGTGTGTGATCGTCGCAGTGATCATTACAGAGGATGTTGAGCAGAGAATCTGCATCAAATATTGCCAAAACTTTGGCGATACATGCTCAGAGGCAAACGCAAAGCTTTCAAAAAGTTTCCATCCTTCGTCAAACAATGAAGGAGATCTTGCGACACTGTAACCCGAAAGTATTTTTAGTCAGCTGAAAGCAGTTTTGGCACAAACTTGGCAGACACGTGTCTCATACACAAATCTGCAGTGATAATGGACTGAACTGAACCGTAACTAATCTGCACATCCTCTCGATAACGCACGGATGGTTATTCGAGGATTTCCCCTCTCAGCTGCACGCACATCTGCGATATTTTTCTCAGTTCTGCTGGTTGCAGGTCTCCCAGAAGGTTTGTCAATATCGACATATTTTCTGCCATCTTTGAAATATCTGGACCACTTGTACACATGTGTGCGGATCATACACACCTCTCCGTACAGTTTTTTACAACTTTGCATAGGCCTCTGAGCAGGTATCGCCATGACAACTTTCTCTGCCATGGCCAATGCAATGATTACACGCTACGCACATTCCTTCCAAGCACTGCTGGAAACAGTGGAAGTGATCTAGAACGTTAAATCTCAGTACGCAAGCACAGCAGAGTTCATGTTCAATCGTCGCCGAGCGGCTTTACTCTGAGTGCTTTAGCTTCGCTACTATGGCAACTATCCGGATAATTATTGATCAACCTCGTTTGTATCTATTATATTTTCCTTTTATCATTTACTTGATTCAGTCACCAGACTGAGAGCACGGTGGGGCGCCGCATTGAAGAAGTACATATGTTTACGCCTGGTACTTATTTCATAGGTTTCTTTTAGACGATCAGCTAAATTGCGAGGACAGTAAACGCACCAACACTGGTCGTTATGCGGTGCCGGGACACAAACACGATAGAAAGACGTACACGTACGCGCGCGCGCACGAACACACACACACACACACGTACACGGCGGGCTACTTACCACGCAGCATGTTTGTTAACGCACATCCACACCTGCGCCTATATATATATATATATATATATATATATATATATATATATATATATATATATATATATATATATATATATATATATATATATATATGAACACACATTCACCTATACGTATATATATATATATATAAATATATATATATATATATATATATGTATATATATATATATATATATATATATATATATATATATATATATATATATATATATATATATATATACCGGAGTAAGCACATGAAATGTGCAACAAGGTGGAAAAAAGAGTACTCAAATATCAGAGGTAGAGTAATGTGCTATATTTAAAAGCAGCAGAAATATAACAAAAGACTGTTACTCTGATTTTCACGTTCCCGTTTATCGGACAGTTTCTAACAAAACTGTCCGATGAACGGGAAAGTGAAACTCAGAGTAACAGTCTTTTGTTATATTTCTGTTGCTTTTAAATAAAGTATATATATATATATAGGTTCAAAAAAGGAAAAAGACAAAAAACAACAACAAAAAACAACGTGAGGACGAGATACAGATTGTGTTACTAGATGCTCGGGAAAGGAGAGATAGAGAATATGACGTTTCGAGCGGAGGTCTTCATCGGAAACAAGGAAAATCCAAAGAAGGGAAAAACGGAGGAAGAACAAATCGCCACCGATATCCACAAGGTTACATATATATACAAATATACAAATATATATATATATATATATATATATATATATATATATATATATATATATATATATATATATATATATATATATATATATATATATATATATATATATATATATATACGCTATTCAGTGAAGCCTTTGAAATGCAGTAGATTAAGGGTCTCACTGAATGACATATTGAATCATAACCAATCCTTTCTTTTATTCTTTACATTATACATTTTGAGATAATAGGAGGTGAATGCTTACTCCCCAGACACACGAACAATAGGCCTGGCAGTATTTAGCAGACTTCTTTAACTCAGGAGTTCTAAATTGCATTTTATCCTTCTGGGTCCGAAGAAATAAATCGACGTTCTGATATTGATTTGATCACCTATAATCTCTAATCAAACGTATAACCATGTTGCTATGTTAAAAAATCATTATGTATTGAAAGATGATATCACTAATGTCATATAGTATAATCAAATCCACTGGAAGTGTGTTGTTTTTGTGTCATCATCATTCATCATATATCGTAGCAATCAGTAAAAGGATTACGGCAAAACACAGAGATATGATCTTACTGAATGCGCTTCATTTTCCATCTGCTGAGAAGTAGATATATCTTTACTAATTAGGAACAACATTATTTGATTTGTCACTGAATCAGATATGATTACCTAAGGTTGTTTTAGAAATTAGCATGTATCTGTAATTGTTTTATTTCTTTTGGAAATTATTTTACACGTACATATGTAAACCTGGAAAAAAATCAACGACTGAGATAGCAGAGAACTGTAAAGCAACATACTTCTCAGTCAAATTATATCTGATAATATCGTGTTGTTGTAACTGATTTTGGACTGAGTTCAAATCCGAACCATTTCACCTTCTTTAGTTATTCCGGGAATGATAAAATGAATAAGAAGAGATCTACTGAAATCGCGGTAATCGATTATTCAGATATTTTACATTCGAGGCCTATTTAAAAAAAATCGATATAATTTTTAATTTGTAAATATATCATATATTAAATGATATACGTTTTAACATCTCACTACAGAGAATATATGTGTTTCAATGAAAGAAAACGAGAAAGAATAGTGCTGTAAAATTTATATCAAGGCAGCACTGATCTCAATTACGACACATCTGTAATGGTATATAATAACTATGTGAATATAGTTCACTTCATTATTGCAATAATAAAACTGATAACAGAACAGCAGGATCGTTTTAAATATATCTTTTCTCAACGCAGTTATACAAACTATTATCCACGTAATGATGTCCATTACACTTGCGATGTTTCCAGCTTTCTTTACCGTGCAAAGTATCATAATGGTAGTAACTTACCACTAGGGGTATTCTAAGAATTACATCACTGTGTAAGTTAGTAAAATTACAAAATATGTGGTGTTGTTTTCTTCTTAAACATTAATTCAAAAGCCGTTATAATAACTTCTAACCCCTATTATTGTATTCCCCACCTGCTTTCAGCCATTTGTATGGTTGTGTCGAGGCATCACCAATTTCGACCCCAGTACTTTGCTAGTTAATTTTTCTATCCTTTAATTGACTGGCAAAAGTCACGTAAACTGGTCTCCAAGGAAATACATATCAGGTTTCCTCTTACATACACTAAAGAATGTTTTCATCACTAACACTATAACACTCTCTTTCCACCCCCACACACATTTCTATATTCCTCTTGTAGTGGTTACTCTCCCGCGTTATTGCAGCCACCAGAAGATACACAAAGCATATACATTAGGTATTTGTAGATAATAAAAGTTATTATACTAGAGCTGCTTTTATTTCATATGTAAATTTTGTCTTAGGTCTGCAATTTCCGGGCGTACCAGCTCATGATTTTACAAGCCATGAGCATATAAGTGGGGAACTGACTAGGTGATTCAACTTCAACTCCAGGTGAGTACGTGATGTTGACAAGCCACAACAATACTGAAACACCTGATGTCTATCACTCCCAAATTGAATTCAGGGTGAGCTATCTCGCCAGTCAGTGATTCTGGCGTGTTTTACACCCAGAGCTTTGAGAGTATATATACACCTCCACGCAATTGCAGCCACGGGAAAATGCACAACGCATTAAGTATATGTAGATAATAGTAATAATAATAATAATAATAATAATAATAATAATAATAATAATAATAATAATAATAATAATAATAATAATGACAGAGTCTTAGCACCTGTAGAATATAAAGCAAGACATGACAGAGTCGGCCAGTATTTGCACTGGACGATATGCCGGCATTATAAAATCAAAACCGCTGATAAATGGTATAAACACCATCCTCAAGCTGTGACTGAGGCAGAAATGTGTCGATTCTCTGGAACTTCCTCATACATACCGACAAAACTATAAAAGCTAATAAACCGGATATTATTATAAAAGATCAGACAAAGAAGAAGTGTTTATTAATTGACATGAGTATTCCTTGCGATCATAATATAGCGGCGAAAGAATTTGACAAGATCAGTAAATATAAAGACTTGCAAATAGAAATTTTAAAAAAATGTTGCACCTCAAGGCGACTAGCGTACCAGCGATTGTAGGATCTCTAGAAATGATAGAAAAAGGTACTGAAACCTATTTGAAAATGATACTAGGCTTACCATCCCTACAGGAAGTGCAAAACAACGTGTTAACTGGAACGACTCGTGTACTTATAAGAGCATTATTGCTGTGAAAACAACATCCATTCATGAATTTATTTATTTATTAATCTTTTTTAAATACATATTTTACCCGCGAATTTGCGTGTGTAAACTGGGAATGCATACAATGAGCTTCTCTGCCTGCTGTGTACGGAAAGCACTCGGCGAGAAATGGAAGAAAATTTGAAGAAAGAAGAAAAAACAATAATAACAACATAATAATAATAATAATAATAATAATAATAATAATAATAATAATAAATCCAAATATATGGTACCCTAGGCATAACACCTACATGAACTTCTAACTTGTTGTCTCTTGAGGTCTCTGGGTGAGACTTGGATCCAACTTGTACAAATGCAAAACAAAAGTCAAACATAAAATAATAATAATAATAATAATAATAATAACAATAATAATAATCAAAATGGCTGAAGTTCAAAAGATATTGCTCATGGGAACTGCCCATATCCTACGTAAAATACTGTCTATGTGATCTCAAATTTAAAACAAACACATAATTTTCTTATGGTTTCTTAAACATTCTCTAGAACCAAACTGTACAAATCCAAATATATGGTATCCTAGGCATAACACCTACATGAACTTCTAAGTTGTTGTCTCTTGAGGTCTCTGGGTCAGACTTGGATCCAACTTGTACAAATGCAAAGGAAAAATCAAACATAAAATAATAATAATAATAATACCAGCCGAAAAGTGACAGAGAGAGACTGTATGTACCAAGAAAAAGAGGGGAAAAAGGACTTAGTGGATGCGAACACACCATTAGAATAGAAGAAAACAACATAACATGATATGTGCAAAGGCAATAAATAAAATGGCCTCTGAGGAAAGCAAATGCTCAGTATGTATTCAAAAGCCGTCAACAAAATGTCAGCCAACTGTTATTCATGGATGACCTCAAACTTTATGGTAACACTGAATTCCAAGTCAGTTCCCTCGTTAATACGGTGTATACTTTCAGTGCTAATATCAGAATGAGGTACGGACTGAGAAAGTCTGGTGCGTTAGTCTTGAAGAGAGGTAAAATCAAATGTATAGACGGGCCAGCGATACCCTCGGTGGAGGTTATGAAGCAGATATAAGTACTTGGGGATTTTGATGGAAAAAAAGATTTGACGGAAAAAGACATGGCAGAAAACTTTAAGGTGGAGTACTTGCGCGGACTGAGATTGACACTTAAGGCGAAATTACATGGACGGAATAAGATTGAAGCTATGAATACCAGGGTGGTTTCTCTACTTAAGTATGGTGCCGGAGTATTCGCATGGACAATAGACGAACTAAACAGCTTAGATAGAAAGACATTGAAGTTGCTTACTAGATATGGGATACTTCACCCAAAAGGTGACAGACAGACTGTATGTACCAATGAAAACATGGTGAAGAGGAATGATTGGAAGCGAACACAGCATTGGAGCAGAAGAAAACAACATAGCATGGTATGTAAAAAATGCCACAGAACTACTATTACTGGAAGTAAGAAGGTCAGGATTCTGTAGGATGGAAGATTGCAACGATAAAGCACTGTACAAGCACTTGAGAATGAAAGAAGCTGAAAATATGTGGGTATAGAAAAGAATGCATGGACAATTTCATAGGGATGTTAAATATAAGACGAACAGAGAAAAAGATGGCTATGGATGACTAAATGTGATTTAAAATCGGAAGCGGAGGCTCTAATCTGTACTGCTCAAGGGCAAGGAATAAGAACGAATTACATCAAAACACAGAATAGACAACATATCAGAAAGTGAGAAAGTGATAAGTGCAGAATCTGTGGACAAAATCATGCAACTGTATGGCATGTTACAAGTCAATATATGCCACTAGACCAAAAGGAATATAAAAGGCGTCGTGACAATATAGCAAGGATTGCCCATTGAACACTGTGCAACAAGTATGGACTTGACAGAGCAAAAAACTGGTACGAACGTAAACCCGAAGGCATCATCGAAAATGATAATACAAAGATTCTATGGGATTTTATGATTTAGTGTGACCATGAGATAGAGAATATGAAGCCATTAAGTCTTAATTGAGAAATAAAGCAAACGATGATGGATCATAGATATAGCATGCCCAGCTGACAAGAAGTTATGCGATAAGGAAGAAAGAAATGTTGATAGATATGACAAGTTAGCCTGGGAGGTTAAGCAGTTGTGTTTGATGAAAAACGGGGTAGTAGTAACAATAATTGTCGGAGCCCTGGGAAGAGTGAGTAAAAAACTTGAGAAGTACATGGAACAGATAGTGGCTGCAATACGGGTGGAGCACTTGCAGCAAATACCACTGTTTTAAACCGCTCGAATGCTCTGGAAGGTGCTTAGTTCACTGGTAGTGAGCAGCTGGCAGCGTAGTACATTTCCATCGTTAGAATCTGTGCAAAGACAATAAATACTACTACTACTACCACCACTACTACTACTACTACTACTACTACTACTACTACTACTACTACTACTACTACTAATAATAATAATAATAATAATAATAATAATAATAATAATAATAATAATAATATTAATAATAATAATAATAATAATAATAATAATAATCAATACAGTAAACATAAGAGCACCACAGCAAACCACAGCACATACCCAAGGCGCACAGAGCTGCGCTCGGTAGTGAAGTGAAAGCACGTTATAAAAATAAAACTACTGAATAATAATAATAATAATAATAATAATAATAATAATAATAATTATAATAATAATAATAATAAACGAACCATGATAAAACGATGGCAAGAAAAGCCCCTACATGGTAAATACTGGGCTAAACTAAATGCGAAAGAAATAGACAGAGAAAAATCCCAGCAATGGCTGAGAAGCTCAGGACTCAAAGCAGAGACTGAAGGATTTTTAATTGCTGCACAAGACCAAAGTTATTGGTGCACTTGGAAATATCAGTACTCAGCTTGCAACGTACTGAAAAAGACTGGTGCAAATATGAAGATAGAACAGCTACAATAATTCTTGGCAGGGTTATTGAAGCATGACCAGTAATCAAGTGTCACCTTAGTCCGCTGACTGTGGACAGCTGACACTTTCCGTCACACCTAGCAAATTAAGCTGAGTTTTCATATGATGATGATAATGATAATATAATAATAATAATAATAATAATAATAATAATAATAATAATAATAATAATAATAATAATAATAATAATAATAATACTGAGAGCAATACTGAAGACAGAGCTGAACGCGAGAAACAGGATCGAAGGGATCAATGCTCTAGCCATACCAGTCGTGACTTACAGTTTCAACATCGTTAACTGGTCAATTACTGAAATATGTAATGTTGACAGAAAAATACGAAAACTGTTGACAATGCATAGAATGCACCACCCTAAGGCAGATATAGAACGTCTTTATCTGCCAAGAAAAGAAGGAGGCCGAGGACTTTTACAGCTGGCATTATCAATGAAGGTAGTCACAATTGGCCTAGACACCTATCTGAAAAACTCTGAGGACTGGATGCTAAAACTTGTCTTAAAATATGAAAGCAAGAAAGCATCTTACTCAGTAACAAAACAGGCAAAGGAATATCTAAGTGAATTCCAATTGCAACAAATTCAAGAATTAGACGAACTAGAAACACCTGCAGAAAAAGCTAAGCGCTTGAAAACCCGTGCTAAAATTGCTGCCTTAGCTATTATGACTGAAAAATGGCATGGAAAACCGCTCAATGGCAAATACCCAAAGAGAGCGAATAATGCAGATATTGACAAAGCCCTTACCCACCAATGGTTAATGGCCTCTGGCTTGAAATCAGAAACAGAGGAGTTTATCATAGCAGCCCAAGATCAATGCCTACCTACAAAGAACTACCAGGCCAACATATTAAAGAATGGCAGCTCCCCATTATGTCGTATATGCCAACAACAAAATGAGACCATCGATCATGTTGTCTCCATGTGCAGTCTTCTTGCGCCTACAGAGTATCTCAACAGGCATGATAGAGCTGCACAATATATTCAATGGGTAATATGCAAAAACCTGGACTTGCCACATGATAAAAACTGGTGGGAACACAAACCACCCCCAGTACTTGAAAATGATCACATTGCACTCCTCTGGAACTTCACCATTCAAACTGACAGAAAGATAGACGCAAATAGGCCAGACATCATACTGAAAGACTTCAGACAAAAATCATGCCTCCTCATTGATATGACTGTCCCAATCGATATAAACGTATCTGTCAAGACCTACCAAAAACTGAGCAAATATAAAGATCTTGAAATAGAAATTAGCAAAATGTGGAATCTGAAGACGAAAACAATACCTATTGTCATAGGTGCCCTGGGAATGACAGCGAAACGGGCTGATTACTACCTAGATCAGATTCCAGGAAACCCCATAATGGCTGAAGTTCAAAAAATAGTGCTCATGGGAACTGCCCATATCCTACGTAAAATACTGTCTATGTGATCTCAAATTTTAAAACAAACACATAATTTTCTTATGGTTTCTTAAGCATTCACTTGAACAAAACTGTACAAATACAAATATATGGTACCCTAGGCATAACACCTACATGAACTTCTAACTTGTTGTCTCTTGAGGTCTCTGGGTGAGACTTGGATCCAACTTGTACAAATGCAAAACAAAAGTCAAACATAAAATAATAATAATAATAATAATAATAATATATGTGAGTCATATATGTATGCATGTCTGTATGTATGTATGTATGTATGTATGTATGTATGCATGCATACATGTATGTGGGTCATATATGATATGCTGAAAATAATATTCATCATATTTGGTAATAAAACCGATTTGGAACATGGAGTTTCATCAGAGTGAAGAAAAATGCATACATAAATAATTAAGAGCCTGGAGAGGAAAAGGAAGGCTGGATATGTTTAAATCATGCCATTTTGCTTATGTGTTTGTTTGGGACATTGAGTAAATGACTAAAATTAAAATAGCAATTGGTGGGTTAGTTTTTCCTGTGGGGGTAATAGGATGGATAGGTAATAAAAGAAGTAAAAATAAAAAATTACAATAACGAGATACGCCAATAGGTTTAGTCAGAGGGAGTGAAGATACCATAAAGTTTTGAAGCAATCATAATAGTTATTAGTTATGTTCATAGCACTAATTATTAAGTTTTTATCATAGTAAATTGCCCAACAATTAATTTTAATTATTTACATACTAATATGTGATAAAGTTCAATCACCTATTGCCCGTACTGGGATTGACCAAGGTCCAGTGTTCGATATAATTGGTCAGTTAAATTTAAAAACAAAGGTTAAGCAATTGAAATAGTTATACGGGTTGATATAAATAAATAAATAAATAAATAAATAATAAAAGTATGGAAATCTGATATGTGTTGTAAGGGACTCCAAAACGCTTAAGACATCATATATAAAAAACAAACAAACATGCAAACAAGTACAATGCGAGGGAATGAACAATGCCAGCAGCATCATTAAAACATAGACACGTATCTATTTGGACAATTAGGAATTAAGGCGGTTGGGGTGGGGTAGATGGTCTGAAAGCTTTATAAAGTAGGAGTGTGAAATTAGTAGACAAGAAAGGGAGTTATTCCGTAGGAATAAACAGGGTTAACATAGGTAATTATACCGGTACCATGATGTACTTCACAAAGTACTGTTGCTTTCTCTGTCTCGAGACAGTCGGGCTGTGTCCAAGCACTATAAGCAGAAGGCCTAGGGATCTAGGAGTTCTTATGTCCCTGGTGAACAGTTTCCAAGAAAATCCTCTGGTGGACATGAACAAGGTGTTTCTTCGTTCTTTTCTGAAGAATTTCGTGATGGTCATGGACAAATATGTCGCTGCTTTCCAACACTTGTACACACTGTTCCCAGCTTTCAGTTCTGCTAAGCTCAAGGAGGGCATCTTTGTTGGATCTCAGATCCGAGAGGTTCTGAAGGATAAGGACTTTGAGGAGCTTCTTACCTTAAAGGAACTGAGAGCATGGGAAGCATTTAAGTCAGTCTATCATGTCTTCCCTGGTAACAAATGGGTGCTAGATACCAAGAGTGTGTCGAGAAGTTGTTACACTCTTATGAGGATATGGGATGCCGATTGTCACTCAAAATTCACTTTCTCCACTCCTATCTCAACTTCTTCCATCCGAACCTCGGAGCAGTGAGTGATGAGCATGGAGAAAGGTTTCACCTAGATATTATTTAGATGGAAAGCAACTACCAAGGCAAGTAGAACCCCAGCATGATGGGGGACTTTTGCTGGATGCATTTGAGCGACATCTCGGAGGCAAAGTAGACAAGATCGTCAAAAGAAACCCACTTCTGTATGCTGTATTATGATTTGTGTGTATTGTGTTATCCAAGTAATTTAGTTCCCTCAATGTTTTGTATCTATGCTGTTTCTTTTTTTCTGCTATAAGTCTTTGTAGTAGATGAAATAAAAACATTATATCTTGAATTCACATGCAGTATAATTAAAATTGGATATGTAAAAGCAAAAATGCTCGAGCAAAACTGTTCAGAAAATTGAATTTATCACATTAAAATTAGTAAAATCACCCATTCACATCCTTTCCTCAGATCAAAAAAAAAACAAAACAAAAAAAAACAAAAAAGGTTCGGTAAACCTGTGTAATTATTCTCTTGAATGTTAGTGCACAGATATGATCCGGATATTCTCCGTATAGAAAATATTTAGTAGTGCTCAAAAGATTCAAACTTACACTCCGATATCTTTACAAGGGGCGATTTCACTTGGTAAAGAAAGGCTGTAAGAGCGACCAAGTTGAGCAGGTATAGATGCAATTATGCGGATAAACAAATTAGATATATCAAATGTAATACCTGAACTATCATACTTTATATATATACATGCATGTATTTGAGAGTAAATGAAATATATTGTAAAATATTAATCTGGAGGCGTTTTGTTTTCTAAAACATGTAATGTAGCATATTTTCTCACTATCTTGAAAGAGTTATCAATTACGTTTATTAAACTGACATTTTGCAGCATTGTTTGTAAAATATAAAATTAGAAAATGTCAAATGAAATAATATGGTGTATTGTTTGCAAAATTCTTCTGCCTGGTTTCCGAACTTTTGAATGAAATCTAAGTGCACAATAGATGTCACTGTCAAAATCAGGTTATAAAAGGCAAAGTCCAGAAGATTCTTAGCAACGATTATATATATAGTGCACGTCTTCATTCGTTCAGAGTTCGGAGACAGTTTGTTTTCAAGGAAAAGTGAACTGAAAATATTAAGAGTTATTCTTGCTTGCGCCATGTCAAAGTCAGAAAGGAAGAACTATTCGATAGAAAAGGAATAAAAGTTGTATCATAACAGTGTTATCATATTTAAGTATTGAGTCATTTCCTATGCTGTTTGATGATTTACCTTCACCATTTATATCAAACACGCAAACATGCATGCATGCACATATACACACGAAAATACGCACTCATGTGTAATTATACATGGTTGTGTGCGTGTATATGTGTATGGCAAATATTCCAGGTTTTACTTCATGCTGTATAAATGTGTCCATTCTTACTGTTTTTCTAAATCATAAACATAAAATTATACCATCAGTAAAGTTTTCTTTATTAATGCTTTGTACGAGAAATATAATGCAAATGTAGTTGTAGACACGATTGATTTAGATTTGATTTGAGCTTCCACGTTTTAAGATTATGTGGTTTGGATGCACAAGTTATAATTGAAGTAAAGCAGTATACAATAACTAGGTAGATTTTAAAGTTTATAGTTCCCAGTTTCACCGAGATGCAAACAGCGTGTTAATGCCTCTGTGCTATGAGAAGCATTTGTTTTTGTTATTTTAGAATCCATGAGCTCACCAAACTTTTCAGTATTTGATGGAAGTGAGATTAACTGTGGCAGGAACATAATTCCTTTCATCCGGGTAACCATCCAATCGCTAACCACTCAAAGTTTTTGCGATCATAAACCAGTACATATGTATGTTTTATGCGCGTACATAACGTATATACACACACGCACAAACACAAATACACCAATACACACATATATGTATGCATACGCATACCTATATACTCACTTGTATCTATATGGGTATATATAATTTTTGCTGTAAATGGAAGCACATGCATAATACATGACAGGGGTCATATATTCAGAGAGGAAGGTGAAAGTGACATGTAGATTAAAAGAGATATTTTAAACATATGACTGTATGTAATATATTAGATCACTACTATTTTAATAAGGAAGATTTACAAGAAACGTTGATACTTTGGCCAACATACACCACTCACTCTAAAAGCAATATAATCATATGTCTACTTTTAATTGATTTTCCCGTATATTTCTCAAAACAATTTCTTATCTCTCTTTCTCTCTCTCTCTCTCTCTCTCTCTCTCTCTCTCTCTCTCTCTCTCTCTCCTTCCTTTTACTGTGCGAGCGATACGATTCTTTAAAATATTCTTCATATTTTTATATGGTGAAATTTATTTGGTGTAATATCCGAAATAGCTAAACTGGGCCCACTACACAATTAAGACCTAAGAGAGATACATTTTCTAAAATTCGAATGAATAAGATGGAGAGCTGAAATGAAGAATTTTACAAAAGACCGGAGAAAATGAAAGAATGCAGTGCGGATAAATTGTATAGTGGGTGCAGGAAATTGAAATATCAGCAAAGCGGTAATATGCATAGTGGAAAATATGTATGATATAAAAGAGAAGAGATTGATCGTCTGTGTTTGCCGCGTCCCACTCTCTTAACAATATGTTCTGATATTTACCGATCGATAATAGCAGCCACTATGTAGTAGATGTCATACATCAAGTCAACCTCTGATATATTGATTTGCTTCAACTAAAGATATATACACAATTGTAGAGAACAGTTTCTATATTCATATAAGTTGTGTTCGCATATATGTATGTATGCATGTACATATGTATGTATGTATGTATGTATGCATGTGTGTTCGCATATATATATATATATATATATATATATATATATATATATATATATATATATATATATATATACGAACAAATACACATGAATGCTCATACATGAATACACATACGAGTACTCACATAGTATACATACATGTAAATGCATAAACTCACACACACAAAGACATACGCTTACAAAGCACGCAATACACACTCACAAACACAAAAATACACACACATAAAATGTTGCTTGCCTATGAATTCTTCTACATATATTGAGTGGTGCTTTTACGTATCTGTGTAACGTATGAATCCGTGCTTAAGTTTGAATGCGGCATAGAATACGAATTTCGAATAGACGCATACACGTACATATACACACAAATTTTCCTATCTATGCACACACAAACACATATATGCATTTATATATATATATATATATGTATGTATAATAAAATGCATATATGCAAATATGTATATATGCATACGAATATATATTTACGTATGTATATATTCATGTATATATATATATATATATATATATATATATATATATATATATATATATATACATACATATGTATGTGTATATCACCGTTACTCGCTTGCTAGTATGATACAATTTCGCTAATTCATTAATGTGCGCTTGCATATGTAGTAAAGAAGACGCATTGACACACACTTAGCACTCTCGCCCTTCATCTAAAGCAAGATCGGGAATGTGACAGCTGGAAGGATTGAGACTCCAACGTACGAAACGATTGAGCACGCGCATAACCTCTGTATGTCTGTGTGTGAGTTTGTGCGTGCGTACACGCACATGTGTAAGTAGATATATATATATGTAACGTATGCTTTCTGGGAAATATCATTATGCATCTGTTTTCTATATTTCATTTGATAATGAGAATTGTGCTCACGATCTGAAACTACATACATAAGTATTCATTACATGCCCACCGAAGGATTATTTTGTCTTATAATTGTAAATTATAACACTTACTGTATTTCCTTGTAATTATAATGAAAGATATTTGCTATTAAGTCACAGTTCGGTAATTATTTAATGTGGTTCAACATTTACAATGATGCGAAGATTATTAACATAAACACTCTTGTGTATTTGTATTTAAGCTATAAACAAGTAAAGAAGTCTGTCTCGAACCATACCTTGCCGTGTTAAAGAACAAACACGAATAAAGAAAGGTGTCTCAAATTTTAAAATATGTAGATATTGTCACTAACCGATTTATTTTGAACATAGGTCAGCTCGATCAGAGTTGTTCTCAGCTAAACCGAAACCCTGATAAAATCTTCAATAGAATGTGCTCTTATGTATTACTGTTATATAACAGTTAACTAGTGATTTATTTGAGTTTAAATGCTGTGAAAATATTGAGACTCGCACGATAAAGAAAAATTGACAGAAATGAAAAGTATCAATAAGATTATTATAATTGTGTGTAGCTTCCAATAGGTGAACTAATTTTATCATATCAGAGACCGAGATTTTTACGTAAAATACAGTTTGCAAATCTACACATAATTACACACTCCCACGCAGCCGCTCGCACACACACGCATATAATTAGGCAGCTTTTTAGCAATTTATCACCCAGAAGGAATGCTTTGATATTCATTAAATATGACAGAAGGTGTTTGAACACCAACAATGCTAGAAATAAGAAGTAAAGTGCTCTGATGATGTAGCCAACGCACATAATTTTATACATATTCACAGCGACTGTAAACGGTCGAATGTGTCAGCCGTAATATCCCTGTACCATCGACGGTTTAGGTTTTAAGACCAAAGTTTCATCAGCAGGGTCGGCACTACTCGTCGATGGCACAGGGATATCACGACTGTCACTTTCGGCCATTTACGGTCGCTGTTAGTACGTATCTATACAATTTTGTGCGTTGATGGCTGCATCAGAGCAATTTAGCTCTTATTTTTAGCATTGTAGGTTTTCTAAAATCTTCCGTTGCATTTAATGACAATTATAATTTTCCTATTTGATGATACATTGATAAACAACTGCCTAATTTAATTAGTTGTATACTCATTAGCGATTCGATAAACCATCCATAGATTTCTATGGAGTAGACATATATACAGCTGGTGATCACGTCCGGAACCTAGTGGGTTGTGCCGACTCTGCTGATGAGGCTTCAATTTGAGGGCCGAAACCGTCGACGGTACAGAGATATCACGACTCCCACTTTCGACCGTTTACAGACGCTATCAGTATTTATGTATACAATTATGTGCGTTTATTGCAGCACCAGAGCACTTTAGCTCTTATTTCTAGCACTTTAGGTATTCTAATACCACTTGTCATGTATACATACATACACACACACACACACAGACACACACACACACACATACACACACACACACACACACACACACACACACACATATATATATATATATATATATATATATATATATATATATATATATATGCATGCATAAATATATGACGGCTATGATTTCAATTTTCGCATCACTTATTTACATTCTTTTGAGTCGCTGACAAGTGTCTCTGCCTTAAATAGCTTGTCTGGAATCGTTTAGTACAATATAAAGATTTATCGACACATTATGAATAAAGATTGAACAAAATTTTTTTTTCCTTTTTTTTATGAATGTCATATTTAAAAAAAAACAACAACAAAACAACGATTCTCAAACATGCAGTGCAATGCATTAAATTGCGTGCTAAACAGTTTTTGACTATAATGTATTACTGGCATTGTGTGACACTGCCATTTACTTACAAGTAGTCATTAGAATGTGGTCAATAATGGAAATGACTAAGTCTTAGTTAATTACTAGTATCTGGTTGGTTTAAATTCCCATCCTTTTAGCTAGTGTATTGAATATGATTTAATTTGTTTATTTGGTGGATATAATTTGGATAACTCATGTTACCGTTTCTAGATAGATCAACGAAGCAACAGAATTTCTTTATCTCCATATGTTCCGAAATAGAATAAAATTATTTTCTACATGGAATTAACCGAAAAGTCTCAGAGTTTAACTACATGGAAATTACTTCGATCACTAAATCATGATTTAGTTTTTTACTTAGTTAATGTAATGAGGATAGAAAATATTTTACTCTACTTAGCCTGAAAAATGAAAATAGATTAAACACTAAAAATGTATACGATGTGATTTTAAATGGAGCAGGGAAATTATATCAGGATGTATAACATACGTTCATATCTTAACTCAAATTCCTAATTCACGCACAAAGTTCAATCTCTGTACTGGTAACTACGTGTCCTTAGATACGCGTATATTTGGACATTTAATTCTTAATATCTATTTTATTTGTCTAAATCTATCAAATTCATTTTTAAGTATTTCCCTTTGGGGTGCAATGGCCTGCCTATATGTATTCTGAGTTCTGAAAAGTTTGAAAACCATACACAAGAGACAATCAACACAAATGAAATAATTTATCCAGTGATAAAATAGCTTACTTCTGAAATCATAGTGGATGCCAGCTTGGCATCTTCATTTTAATTTCAGCTTGATGAAATCAATGGCGATATTTGACAATAAGATGACAGTAAATTTTATATAAAACGTCTATGTTTAAATAGTATATGCCCAGTTTTTTGTTGGGACGGTATGTTAGATTTGAAAATTATTGAGCATGATAGATTTCTATGCGTTAAGTAGACCAGAAACGTACCAAGAATTATACCACAAATTAGCAGGAAAAATAATCCGAAATATCTTATAGAAATCGATCAAAATTCGATAAAAAATGTACAGCTGTTAATAGCTTCACTTAGTGTACCTATTAAGATGTTATGTGGTTGATGCTTTAATTTCCGTTTTAGTTCCTTATATTTTCTCTGCACATGTGTGCATATAACGAGGTTCTAGGAATCAAATTTTGTACACTACAACGAGCATTCAATGATGGGGAATAAGCAAAGATATTTTAATCAATTTCCAGAAATTATGCTACTATTAATTCAATTCAAACGAACTCCAACATTTGTGGAACGTTAGAAATATTCTATTAAATTATCTGTTGTCTATTGTTTACTTACACATTTTCCTTCTTTGATGCGATGCAATAATGACAATAGAAATTGAACGATACTTACTAAATATCGTATTCATAATACAAATAAAATACTTGTCATGAGATCAACATATAAGTTTCCGAAATATTAAGCATTGTACATATTAAGAATTACACTAAATAAAACAGGACAAGACAAGTAAACAGGTTTAATTCTTACACCACTTTCATATCTAAAATTTAATAAACAAATATCTATTCTGAATGTGTGATTAAAAGTGAGGATATTGGAAATGGTAAATAATGGAAGCTTAAATTACCACCAGTGTATATAGCGTGTGGTATTATTACAGTCTATACCCCATCTATGTACGTATAAGGAGAGAATATTATAGGTTGGATGCAATTAGTAAAAGAAATATGAGCCATACAATTTTCGACTTTTGTTTACATTGAAAATCTGACAATATTTCAACTATGGTTGTTGGATAGAAATGAAAATGAATATCAAATTAGAGGAAAAGCGTTACAAAAATTGAAAAATATAATCCTGACAACTATAGAGGAATGGTAGGGATTTAATGCTGTTATCACTACTTCCTTCTTGCGAACATAATAAATGCTTACGCGAATTAGGGAAATTTTAGGAAAACAAGCGGAAATAAAGAAGTTATTAAATTATTTGAATGCCTGTAACTGTTGATAATCTGTTGGACGTACAAAAGCATAAACTCTCTCTTCAAAAATAAACATGTTGATCACGTTCGAAAGAAAAGAATCCGCTCAGCTATACTTAGAAAAACTTTAATAGCATGTACATATATATATATATATATATATATATATATATATATATATATATATATATATATATATATATATATATATATATATATATATATATATATATATATATATATATGTGCGTGTGTGTGTGTGTGTGTGTGTGTGTGTGTGTACATATATATGTGCATGTTTGTGTGCGTGTGTGTACATATATGAATGTGTTTGTTTGTGTGAGTCTCTGTGTGTGCGCGCGTGTGTATGTAGCTGTGTGTTTAGACGTTTGCTTCCCATCTATGTGGTTCCTAGTTCCTAGTGGTTCCATTGCATGTCACCTGATGCCAGTGTCTCCTGCTATTGACCCGGACCAACCAAAGCCTTATGAGTAGATTTGGTAAACGAAAACTGAAAGAAACCTATCGAATATATATGCACAATTGTATCTACGTGATCTATGTGTGTGTGTGTATCTTTGTATTCGTGTCTGTCCCTCGCAGCCGCTTAACATCTGATGTCACCTTGTTTACGTACTCGTAAGGGGAGACTAACAGGATAAGTACGATACTTTAAAATATATGTACAAAGATCAAATAGTACGATTTAAATTCTACAAAGCGGTACTCCAGCAGGAACAGTGCAATGACTGAAGCTAGTAAATATAAAAATCTTTAGATTCAAAATTCTTTGGTATTTGCTACAATTACCAGGAAGAGAGTTGTGGCGTGTTCTTCTTTAAAATACATTTCATGTTATACACCTTCAGTGGTCTGAAAGTGACCACCAACGGCTTCTGGTAGTTAACTTTGCAACACACTGGAATTCTGTTTAGAGAAGACGATTATTGTATTCTCAGTTGATTATACACCATGGAAACGAAGTTAAGCACGAAAAAGACGAAGGAACCCAACAGCTCGATGCAGATTACAAACATAAGTGTATGTGTATGTATGTAAATGTTTATTCTCTTCATATACCGAATGACAAAGATTATCCTGAAAAGTTATCCATATATTAGTGCATAACTAGCTCACTGCTTTTTAAAATCAGTTATACTAGCTAGACTAATGCTCCCTCTGAACTTTTGAGTGCGAACATACACGGCAACATTACCAGAAAACAACAGCAACAGCACACACACACACACACACACACACACACACAAAGAATTTAAAGTAGATGAACATCAAATTTTGGCCTAAGGCCGGCAAGTTTTGGAGGAGTTGTCGACTCCAGTGCTCAACTGGTATTTACTTTATCAATCTCGAAAAGAAGAAAGGTAAAGTCGACCGCAGAGGAATTTGAACTCAGAAGGTATGACTGAGGAAATGCCTCTAAGCATTATTGCCCGTCGTGCTAACGATTCTCCTTACTCGCCTTCTTAGAATCAATTGTAATTTAATTACAATCTGTAGGACTTAACTGCGGGAGTTTGAACAGATATCTCTTTTTGTCTCGCTGTATGTAAGTCTCTGTTGATGCGCCTTCAAGTATTTTACTTGAACAAGTCGACCCCATGATTTTCTATTTTAATCTCAGTACTTAATCTGTCGGTCGCTTTGGCCGACTTGCTAAGTTATGGGAATGTAATCACATCAAGCATTTGTTGGGGACATACACAGATACAATTTACACACATATAGATACATACACATACACACATATATAGGATAGGCGTCTTTCAGTTGCCGTCTACTATATCCACCCACAAGGTTTTGGTCGCCGAGGCTATCGTACAAGGTGTTATATATTGGGACTGAACCGGAACAATGTGGTTGGGAAGCAGGCTTCTTGCCACACAGCTACGCTTGCGCCATAGCCACACCTTCCGTTTCTGTATATCACATGTGAGAAACAGGACATATTTATCTTGTGTTCATGCATCATATGCGATAGTCATTCTCAATGTTTTTAACCAAAAGAGTAATAAAACACGTGGAAAAGGTGTTATATGACTCAGAACGCATGAAGCAAGTGAAACAAGGGTTAACTGAACCTTCACAAAAAAAACGAGGAAAATATATAAAATAACATGAAACTTAAAAGAAACTTAAGAAAATGCTTTGGACAGGCAAAGGGTTGATGTATTCGGCGTATATATACAAGTGTAAATTCAAACCGATGGTTTACCGGAAACTTTAAACCTCCAGACGCGTTGCATCAACGTATTTGCTAAGGTGTTTTCCGCTTGAAGATCCGGTTATGCGATGTTCTAACTTTGTTATAAATTTAGGTCGTCCGGTCTTACACCATCAACCCACCTATAGGTTGCGTTTAGCGGAGTACCTTCGTTTACAAATACTCAGGTCAGACTACAGGTTTGATGATAACTTCTACCCCAATTGTATCTCAGATACAATGTTAAATGTCCATACACATTGATTTTACTGCTTAGTGAACGATAAAATAATCATGCTGGTATTATAGATGTTCTCTTGATGAATTTAATATCCAAAGAGATAAGTTTCCCAGTATGCTGATAAAATTCATGAACTTTTTTCCTTTTCTTTCTTTTTTTTTAGTATTTACTGAAGAAAGAAATGTGTGTTTGACGGAAACATTAGACCTTCGTATCTGATGCTACAACATATTTCCAACGATGTTTTGCGCTCGAAGATCCAGTAACTTGAAAATCTACCGTTTTCTTAAATTTAATCCATCCAGTCTTACACCATACGTTGCGTTTAGCGATGTTCCTACCGTTTCTTGTTTATGTTTGTTAGTCATTAATTACCACTAGCCGAAATATTACAGACGTCCTAACTAACGCACCAAATTTCATCCCCCAAAAAAACACTCTGGAATTACTAATCCCACCCCAGAGGACTATACACTCTCGAGTTACGTTCGCAGCAGAATATCCTCGCGGAACGACCGCCTGACCTCTAATTTAAAATAATCTGTCGATAAGGATTTCCCATGTGCTGCTCCATGGACATTAAGTTACAACCTATACACATTGCTAGAGGTGAGCGTAATTAATACACAAATTCCAGTATTAATGAATTACTAACTATCAACAAGTTAGTATTCTTCAGTGTTGCTGTAGGTATACACACACGCATACACACAAAGACATATGTGTGTGGCTATATTTGTAAGTATATATAAATATATATATATATATATATATATATATATATATATATATATATATATATATATATATATATATATATATATATATGTATGTATGTATGTATATATGTATGTATATATATCATGTATAGAGTGGTGTGTGTATATATTTATATATATATTCAGGTATGTATATGAGTCAGTAAGGAAGTCTACATTTATATTTATATCTTCTTGGGGAATGGCAGAGGTGACGTATCTAAATGCGGTCTATGAAGCCGCACATATTTGACATGTATGTATATGCGTAAATGTTTTTAACTTCGATCTACGAATACTGATACGCCTAAAATCTTGTAAGTGCATGTAAGCTATGTAATTAAATTTAGGTTTGTGCGTATAGATTTGCTTCTAGCTCACCGTCTTTTGATATTATTCATGTATCGACAGACCTCGCTGAAAGGCTTCATATCTTGTACGTGTATGTAGATGCATAGGTTCTGCGTAAGTATGTATCTTTTGGGGGTGTTTATTGATATAGGCTTGTATATGTGTGTATATACCTGTTTAGGTGTCCATATGCATGTATGTATATCTGTATGCATGTATATATATATATATGTGCGAGTGTGTGTGTAAGTATGTATGTATGTATGTATGCATGCATGTATGTATGTATGTATGTATGTATCTCTCTCTCTCTCTCTCTCTCTCTCTTTATATATATATATATATATATATATATATATATATATATATATATATTATAGTCACTTGCCGACCAAACCTTGTGAGTGGATTTGGTAGACGGAAACCGAAAGAAGTCCATCGTAGATATGTATATATGTGTGTGTGTGTGTGTGTGTGTGTGTGTATATATGTGTGTGTGTGTGTGTGTGTGTGTGTGTGTATGTGTGTGTTTGTGTGTGAGTGGTTTGTGTCTGCGTTTCAACCCCTACTATTGATTGACAACCGATGTTGGTGTGTTTACGACCCCGCAAATTTAGACCGATAGAACAAGTACTTGGCTTACAAAGAAAAAGTCCTGGGATCGATTTGTTCGACTAAAACCGGTGCTTCAGCATGGTGGTAGTCAAATCACTGATATAAGCAAAAGAATAAAAAACCAGTTCAATTTCAATCCCAAGCAATGCGGGGTATCTCTACTAATATACTTAAAACTCTATATCTATAGGGTATTTAATTTATAGTGCTTGCAGCCCTAAGTTCATCTTCATATTTATTACTGAATTCTTCCGACGATAAATTAAGTAAATAAAGAAAAATGTTATTGGGTTTGTATTTATATTTATTACGGAATTATCCATCTGATAAACAATGATTATAGAACATTCCTACTAGTTACTTTAAACAATATTGTTTTTATATCAATAACTTTATATTAAAGATATAATTATCATTTATATTTTTTTACACATTTTTATTACAGTTCTAGATAAAGCAAGACCCTGGTACTTAGTTATATCTATATCATTGTTGTATGTTATAACAGCGAAAGATTCTCTTAGACATAAACGAGTTTGGATTAATATTGAGGTATATACAAATATATCTCGATAGTTGTACATTACACTTACTTATTTTGTCCGTTAAGATTGTTACTGTCTTTTTAATTGTAATTGATATACAACTGAATAGGTAACAGTCAGACTCTTAATACATAGGCATTTGAATTAATTTTTACAATCCAGCCGCTCTTTCACGCTGAATATCGTCTATCTTTAAACTCTGCCTCTGATGAGGGTTATATATCTGGGAATTGTTTACATATCAAAAAATGTATATATGTCTTTAGATGTTTTTATAATTGTTTATAGATGTTTTTATAATTGTGTATGTTATCTTGTATTATGTTATATTACATTCATAGTAGATTATGTTATAATATAAATAAATTGTTGGATTGTCACTTATATCTCTGTATTTAATTTTATCTTTTTAATTTGCATTATACCCATTATTATAAGGTATTCAACTGACGTATCAGTGAATTGGATGTTTCACACATTCATTTCAGGGAATGTTTTCCTGAGTTTGTCAATATATGTATATATATATATATATATATATTATATGTGTGTGTATCGCTCTCTCTCTCTCTCTCTCTCTCTCTCTCTCTCTCTCTCTCTCTCTCTCTCTCTCTCTCTCTCTCTCTCTATGTATGTATATATATATTTCTATATGCATATATTTATGTGTGTGTCTCATTGTGTCTCTGTTTGTCCCCACAACATCGCTTGCCAAACGATGTTCTCGTTTTTACGTCCTCATAAGGTAGCGGCTCGGCAAAAGCACCGATAGAATAAATACTAGGCTTACGAAGAATAAGTCCTGAGGTCGGTGCCCCAGCATGACCGCTGTAAAATAACTAAAACAATAAAAAGAATAAATATATAGTTAGAGAGTGAAAGGGAGAGAGAGAGAGTGAGATAGATAGATAGATAGATAGATAGATAGATAGATAGATAGATAGATAGATAGATAGATAGATAGATAGATAGATATCAGGTTGAGTAAAAAGTAAGCAACGTTTTGAACCATAAAGAATTTGTACCGGATTTTTGCAGAGTTCTGAAATTTCTTAAACATTTTTTTGCAATTCTCTGATAATACAGACATAGATTTGCCCAAATTCATCAATAAATTAGCATTGATTTTTTTTTTAAACGTTGTTACAATCATCTGAAATAGAACTGGTAAAAGAACTAGTAAAAGAAGTTAGCTAGAAAACTGACTGCAACCATTTACATGCGATCGAAAAATCAAAAGGGCTCGATTGGAATGAAAATCTGAAAATGCGCAGATATGAAATTTGCTCGTCGCCTCTGCTCCATAACAAAACTGATCCATTTTTCGACCGTATTGTAACTTGCAATGAAAAGTAGATTCTGTTCAATAATAAAAAAAACGTTCTTCGCAGTGGTTGGACCAAAATGAAGCATCGAAGATCTTCCCTAAGCCCGAGCTCTTCAAAAAGAAGGTTATGTTTGGTGGTGTACTGCTAGACTCATCCACTATAACTTTTTAAAACCCGGGTAAAACCATTACTGCAGAAACATATTGCCATGGAATTGCCAAAATGAACGAAAAACTGCTACCCCTCCGTCCCAGACTGGTCAATAGACGAGGGCGAATCATTTTTCATGATAATGCTCGACCACACGTTCCACTAATGACGATCAAGAAGTTGAGGGAAAATGGCTACTACGTTCTTCTTCACCCAGCTTATTTCCCAGACCTTTCTCCTACCGACTACCACTTTTTCAAGCACGTTGATGGTTTCCTGTGAGAGATGGAGTTCACAAATCAAGCTGATACTGAAAGTGCGTTCAAAGAGTTCATCATCTCCAGAACTCTAGATTTTTATATTACCGAATAAACAAACTTGTAACTCGTTGGCAAAAATGAGTTGATTGCAATGGTACTTACTTTCACGAATAAAACTTCTGCATTGTTGAAATATATTGTGATGAATTTCATGTTTTAAAACGTTGCTAACTTTTTGCTCAGCCTGATAGATAGATAAATATGAGGAGATCCTGGGTAGTTTTCTAGTAAATTGCTAAATTACTCTCACGCGTTTTTTATCGTTCAGGTACTTGAAGACAAGTTTGCACAATGTACCACACACTGCGTTAAAAGTCAGAACTCCGTACTTACGAAGCGAAAACCTAAACCGTCATGTCTTATTATTTTCGATCTATGTCAGAAGCAACGTAAATAAAACATCATTAATTCTGTGATATAATACAGTAAAACAGTGCAGTAATATCTGCGTGTGCTACTAATTTATTTTATCACTGAAACTGATAAGCACTAAATATGGAAGCAAAATGACTTTCTAAATTGAGTTATGTCAAAAGCAATTTGCAACATATGATGTATAATTTCTCAACATTTACCCTCACAATTAAAATGTCGAATATCTATAGCTTACAGAATTAAAGAATGGCTGCAGATCTATTATTGGAGTTGATTAATACTCAGAATTAGGTAACATTAGAAAATCACTAGATTCATAATGATGATTGGCACTGAGAGGAATTATATGCCCACTTCAGTTAGGGGATTTAACCAGAAAGAGAAATAGTTATTTATCTTTGTCAAGCATGGATGTCGTATACTCGATAACTTTCACATAAATCGAAATTCTAGTGCTTATCTTAAATATGATAAGAAATAAGTTGCCATTCATAATTAGTGGCTACATAGGTGCCATAATTGTAGCAATTTGGAATGGTGGCGTAACCTTCACTGAAGAATGTCATGTAAAGTAGTTTTTAATATGAGAATAATTTAGATCCTATTCATTTTTATATTCCGAATATTAATGGTAATAAGGAAATCATATTTACGAATGACCTCAAGAGTTTTAGAAACAAAAATTACTCAGAAAAGTTTTGGCCAAAATAATTTTCCTTCTTGGAAAACATGAGCCAGGGAAAATAACTTGAATAGACCAAATGGCATGCTGGAGATACTTCGGAGAAGTGATCAGTTTTTGGGCGTATGTAAAATGTTAATTTTCTTATTAAAATTTATCTCAACTCAATAATGAAAATGAACACCTTGTGGAAAATTTAAAAATAATGATAGACATGGCTTCCATTCATTTACTCATATGTTTGCTGGATCAGAGCTGAATTGAGGCTCTGTTGTCAAAGATCATCAGTGAGATAATGTCTCCATCTATAAGTGTGTGCGATTTGTTGCATCTTATGAGTTGGCTAAAATTCACCTGTATCGAGACTAATCTTGCCGTATATTCCAAACGGATTCACAAACGTGTGGCTATACTCTTTGAAAATATCAACAGGAATAGTGGATACAGTTTTTAATCTTATTTGAAGTTGAGTTCCAAATAAAGATGAAGTGAAGTAACTATTTTGAGAAGTTTTCAGCGAATTCTGGAATGCTTTTAGTCTTTCAACTTATTTTACCATGAAGTTGTCCCAACAAATTTGTCGAAATAAAAGGAAAATATGCTTCATTGACTTTATTGTAGCAGAGTAAACATTCATAGTGGCTAATTTTGAATATTCATATGTGAAACCAATCATACTAATAGTCTAAATATTAATTATTCGCGCAGAATCTAAAAAAAATAGAGATAGCAGAAAGTTTAAGTAATCTTTTCTGCATGAAAACACATTTTAGCAACATATTTAGTAGCATTTTTAGCACGAAGATTTTCACCAAAATTTTATATAAGAAGTCCTCATTCACATTATTTACCCCTCCCCCTGTGGGATGAAGTTAAATCAATAGACAGAGAACACCAAAATACGAAAACTGAAAGAAGCAGCACATATGCTAGGACACAACAACCTCCTAAGCAGACCGAATACAGATATGAATCACATATGGGAGCCATTATTCCAAGCAGTGACAGGAATAATGATAACATCGAAAAATACCTTAGGAATGAGAGTATATAAGCCGAAACGTTGTGTTAACAACAAATAAGATGAGGACAAATATCCCTCAAATGTAAATAATGTACATAATTTCTCATCTCTTAAATACAGAACTGGAAGAAGTTCTCAGCTTGAAAACATTTCGAATTTGTTTCAAACATGTCTCTCTAATGTGGTAGATTATGAATAATTAATTTTCATTTAATTTATTTTGAAAAACTGTCATAATACAGCATAGTTCAATAACTGGGATAACATTTGAAAGACAAATTAAATACCTAAAGTAATCTAATTAGAATCTAGTGAGTAAATTATATTTGTGCTGAATGTTCTGCATATCCTGTATAAAATCAATATGACATAAATCCCCAAAGATAATAGCTTTTGCCACACGTTTCTTATTCCTTTTCACACATAACTATTTAGTAGTCTAATATATTTATATAGTTCTATATTTATCATGCAAAGGACGCAAGTATTTTCTTTGGAAGCAAGTATTTTCTGCATGATTTCGTTTTAGTCTGCCATTTTATTAAGGTTTGATAACGGTTTTCCAGTAGTACCGCACTAGATGTCGAATGAATTCAAAACATTTGACAATTTTGGAATGTACACACCCATACTTAAATTAACATTAATGTGTACGTGTTAGGCATTCTTATTGTTTTATTTTAAATATCGTAATACTCCATCAATGAAATGCCCTCAGTTACAACTTTGTAAGTAGCCGTAAATGGTGTGATAGAAGAGGTACGCTGACCAATAATTTTTACGAGGATATGTAGTTGAATATTCAATGCCATCACTTGCATAAAGAATATATTATTTTGCCATAATTCTATAAATGGACATGCACAATACATCAAGCCTCAGTGTCTCGGAGACGACCTTTCTGCAAAAAGATTAAATCAAAAACTGAAGACGAAAAATAAAGAAGGCAATATCACGCGCCTGCTTACGAATTCATCGGATCACGGATGCACATAGAAAAAATTCGTACCTAAAAGCAAACTCGAGCGCGACGAAAAAGAACAGCAGTTGACCTATGCAGACAAATCAGTCTCTACTTGACAAAAATTGATTAGGGATGCAATACAAGCAGGGCCCACTGGGCTTCTGACTGTTGGAGCTATCGGAACAGGTCATTAACTTGGCCTGGACGTGAGTTTTCAACGTTTTTCTGGTGATACTTTGATATCGGTGGTAGGCTCAATATAGCAAATATGGGAGCAGAAGACAAAATACCTAGTTCATGTGAAGGTGCTGAATAGTCAGGAGAAATTCACGATCATTCATGCTCAGTAACTTCAACAACTGAATCAAAACTTGCAAACGTTCAATTTCAATAAAAACGTTCCAAATGCTACAAAAGAGATTGCCGCTCAGTGAAAGATTACAAATTTGGTTTACACATTATCATATATCCCAGCAGACACTTCCTCGTCTACCCAGTGAAAATCATGGTACATCACAGCACACTCAACGTGACGGAATCTGTTAATCCATATAAATATGGAGAGATTATTTCGTCACAAAAATTGACGAAGTCGCATTTTGAGATGCATGGACATCATCTGGGGAAGCATAACCAGCCATCCATCCAGCCATACGCACATACATAGATACATACGTACATACATACAAACATACATACATACGTACATACATACATGCATACATACATACATACGTGCATACATATTATTGGGGCCCTGAGATATGTAATACACTGCCTAAATACCAATCTTGAGAAATTAGCCTTCTCAAAATCAGAAAGGAGAAAGCTAATTCGAAGACTACAGATGCTATCCATCAATGGAACTGTAAACATCTGTAAGACTTTCCAGAAGGTTATCATTTAGATATGTATGAGCATGTCTAGATATGTAACTATATGCATGAAAATACATACATAAAACATACAAATCTGCACATACATACATACATACATACATACATACATACAAAAATACACTCTTGTTGATACTGAAATGCCAATGAAGGAACCTTGAATTTAGGTTAGAAACCGGTTCTTTCTCTGTTGGCAACAAATCTTGAAATAAACTGAATATTGATATACATACATACACATTTTTAAGCATTATTGGAAAGGTTTCCCAGAATATCTAATTCACTCAATGCGCATATTCTATCTTTTGCAAATCTATTGTTGATGAATATTGTAAAATGAAAACATATTTCAAATTTAACATTTGTATATATGAACTCATATAAATACAATTTTGTAAATATCAATCTTGTGAAAATATAGTCATCTATTTATTTGTGTTTCGCCATATACCAATATAAGCTGTATATACTAATACTTAGCTTCTAATTCCGAGAGAATTACCAACTATTAATAGTCATGAAAGCTACAGTTAGTGCATAATATATTATATCTAAGAACAAATTGATCTGAAAAATAATATTTTTACTAGAAAGAATATAAATTTTAGATAACATTAAGTTAAAGATTACGAGTCTGTTGTTTAGGTGTCGTTGCTTTCCTCCAGGTCAAATCTGGTGTAACAGAAATATTGTGGAAATAATTCTAATTATTTCTTCCCGTCGTTCGTCAGGTGTATTATCTGATGTCGTGTTTGGAACTAATACAGGATCTGGTACTACTTCTAGTAGCTAACGCTATCATGTAAAAACACCTCTTAGCTTATTTATTTTATAATGTGTACTCGTACGCAAATATGTAATAGGGATGTCATTATCTATATTATCTTCAACAAGTTAGTTTTAAAAAAAACATTTTACTTCACGTGTGTACTCTGGAAATGAAGACTGGTGGGGTAATAACATTTTAAAATAATATGAATTAAGTTTCAATTTCACAAAATATCAAATTCTTGTGAAGTTCAATTTTAGTTTCGATGGTAAATCTAACGTGAGAAGACAATTGCTTATTCGCAGGTAATGTAACAAATCATCGTTTCTTGGCTTATGTCATTTACAACTTACAGAGCATTTGCACATTGCGACGCCATATAGTTCTCTACCCAATGCGTCGATCATTGTGCCGACAGAAATGAAAACAATAATATTTTAATATATAGGTCATAGTGATGGCGCAGCTTAAATTGTCAAAAGACAGACTTACGGTATTTTGTTCCATACTTCCGAGTTTAGAAAATAAATTTAAAATGAAATATATTTAATTTTAATATATTTGAGTATACATTTCATCTGATTCAATTATTCCCGTCGTTCGTCAGGTGTTTTATCCGATGACGTGTTTGGAACTAAGATAGAACCTGATTTGTGGTGCACTTGAATAGCATTAGTAGCTAATGCTATCATGCAAAACACCTATTAGTTTATTTATTTTCTAGTGCGTACTCGTATGCAAATATGTTGTAGAGATGTCATTCTCTATATTATTTACAACAGCTCAGTATTAAAAGCCATCTGATTTCATGTGTGTACATGTACAAATGAAAACTGACGTAGTAAGAAAGTTTACAAAATAGTATGAATAAATAGGTTCGATTTCACAAAATAAAGTTTTGCAAATATCAATTTTAGTTTCGATGCCCATTGCGACGCCATATATTTCCCTACTCAAGGCGTCGATATTTGTACCAACAGAAATGAAAGCAATATTTTAATATACATGCCAAAGTGATGCCACAGCTTACGTTGTCAAAGGGCAATATTTCAGTATTTTGTTTAATTCTTCTGAGTTTAGAAAATAAGTTTAAAATGAAATATATTTAATTTTAATACATTTTTTGTATATACGTTTCATCTGATTCGATTATTCTATAATAGTTTTTAATAAGTTCAATACTCTTTTCATATTTACCATTCCTTCGCAACTATTATTTGGAATGGCTTCTGTCAAACTCAAACCTGTCAAATCCTTTCTTTTACTACGTTGGGGAATATTAAAGATATTTCAGCAGCAGAAGAAATGTTTGAAAACATTTTGCTTCAGCTCGTTACATTTTGAAATTGGACACTGGCATACACCCGTTCAAATTTCATCTCTTCGATATTGAAAAATAAATAGTAGCATACTGGAAAAGAATGCGATTTATTACATACATTCAAAGTATTAATATTGAAACGAAAAACAAAATGAATTCATATTATTTTGACTTTGAGAAACAGTTTATTTAAGAAACTGAAATACTTGACTCCAAGAAACTGATACTAATCAGAGAATGATGAGTACCACAACCTGAATTGAATTTAGAGGAGGATAGGTATCCCATGTCTATAAAATAACATTGTTATAACACAAAACCGATTTGCTTTAGATGACAAATTTGATATTAAATTCCATTTTTGTTTTAGCATTACAATAAACCCTGTTAAAATCAATATACTCTGGTGATTGAAAAAGATATCAGAGAAAAAAAATGAAAGAAATTCATTTGGCTAAAAGCCACGATCAATAGAGCTATATTTGAAACGTAACTTCAGTGCTAATAGTTATACAAGGAATGAAGATACGACATATATATCATTTGATAAAAAAAAATTAAGCTCAAAATTGACATTCAGACTTGTTATAAGGAGACGGAAAGTGATGAAATTATACATACAAGGAGGTATTTTGATATTTCCTCTGTCAGTTATGCAATGTACGTAAAGTTTTCATTTTCTCTTCTTATCAAGTAAATAGTTTTTTTTTTTTTTTTGATATCGCAATAATATTTTTTCTGGTAAACATCAAGATATCTTTTATAATTCATTTCATAAAAATCTTACACAGTATTGAAGTGAACAGTCGTTTATTGTGGTCAGAATAATCATACTAACAGTGTATAACGCTAAATGAATATTATAACAGAATCATCGAAATAAGAATCAATTTAGACTTGGAATGAAATACAAGATATAGATGTCAGAATGTTAGTTTGCTCGAAAAGGATGTCAATTTAGACAACGTTAATTTTGTCTAAACAATATATTGAAAATTTAAAGAATATAAATGATTTAACTCTAATCAAAACCAGTCTTATATTCAGTACCTTCGATTATTAAAATACTGCCTATTAGCTTATACAAAATAGTTTATTGCTTCTAGCATGAATAGATTAAAGTGCGTAATATAATAACAAGTGAATGTATGTGCTTGTGCTGCAAAGTAAATTGTAGAGTTCTACATATCGGTACATGAACTTTGGAAAGGACCAAATATTTCTATTGAGAAATTCTTAGGATATGTAAATGTTTCTGAAATTTTTCCCTTTCAGCTCTCAGAAAAGCGTAAGTGTATTGTATACATTCAAGTACTGCATAGAAATTAGAAAAATAATTTAACTGGAAAAAATAAATACACTCAGCTTCGTGTTTGACAACAATTACTTTGTAATACAGCTGATGGTAAAAAATTCTTAGATTCTGTATATTTTGTATCATATTTTCAAGAAGCTCAAATTAAATTAATTTCTTTATTAGTTTTATTCTAATAGAATCGACTTTCCTAACCATACTGGAGATTGTCATCAGATTTTGAAAACGGTGTATCGAAAATATAGTCAATAAGTATGAATACATTACATTTAAGTGCTAATAAATCCGGGCAAAGAGGATAAGTTCAAGCAACGGCGGTTGCATGGCCAGTAGTAAGGCTGGTGGTAACATTTTTCAAAGCTGAGAGCAGGGTCAGGGGAAAGGTAGGACAAGGAAGGGCAAGGTAGGACAAGGAAGGGCAAGGTAGGGCAAGGAAGGGCAAGGTAGGGCAAGGAAAGGCAAGGTAGGGTAAGACCAGGTACAAATCCCACTACTTCTATCTAAAAGTACAGAAGACAACAGTTAAATATGGATATTTTCCCCGCACAATATATTCTGTCTACCAATTTTGTATAGACACAGATATATCATGCGGGGAAAAAAGCGCTTAATATACACAGTTATTCGCAGTTTCCGCTTAATCTTTCATATTAGATTATTCGAGACAACTTTTAGTTTGCCAAAATTAAAGGTATGCAGTGTGCAAGTTCATGTAACGTAGCATGCTATCTATGGCGGATGGAACATATTTGATACGCCCGTATACCCGTATTAGCTCTTTTAAAGAATATAAATGATTGGTACATATATGCGCTCATTCAAACGCACGTACGCGCGCAAATACATGTATATATAAACTCGATCAGTGCTATTTTCTGAAGCAACACACACATACATATATATATATATATATATATATATATATATATATATATATATATATATATATATATATATATATATATATATAGATAGATATATATAGATATATATGTATTGGGTTGGGAAGCAAGTTCCTGTCATTTTTTTAAATTTTGGAATTTATTGCGTTTTTAAATTTTAGAATCTATTTTTTTCCAAAATTCTATTTTTGAATCATTTTGAAATCTATTTTTTTTTTTACTAGTTAATTTTAGGTAATTTTTGTTTATTTTCAGATCATTAAAATGGAATGTCAAGTTACGAAAAACGAGCATTTTCAACACACCCTTCTTTTTGCTTTTAATCAAGGTTCTAATGACGCAAAAGCTGCTCGCGACATTTGTGTTGTGTATAGAGAGGGTGCTATATCTGAAAGAACCGCTCGTGATTATTATGCCATATTAAAAAAATGGAAATTTTGACCTCAAAGACGCACCTCTTTCTGGCCGACCAATTGAGCTGAAGACGATAGTAGAAGAGAAATTACGAGAAAAAGACAAGAGGATGTTGGCTGCAGAAAAGAAAAAGAAAAAGAGAAAGGAGAGAATTAGATGTATGTCACCTTTCACCATAAAACCTTAATAGGACTGGTTAGTGTTGAATCAATGGAGAGGGGACTAAAGTCTGCAATACAATTGCTCAATTAGTAGAAGGTGAGGTCCTTGAATTCGCCAAAAGAAACTTGTCCATGTGTTTACATTATTGAAAGTTTCTGATCTGGCATTTAGCAGTGTGCTAGAATTCTTAGATCCAGAAAGGATATGAGACTTTTCAGTTACACTTAACTTGCATATCTTGGACGCATAAACACAGCATAGGTTCTTCTCTAAAATAATGGATATTAAATTGCTTACCATGATCCCGAAATGAATCGCGCGGATTATTATCATTATATATTTTCATTAAAACAAATTTGATATTCATATTTTAAAATTTTGATTGTTATTTTGTTTAGCCGTTTAAAATGTTATTTTGTTATTTTGTTTAGCCGTCTAAAATGTTAACATCAAATAAATTCATTTCAAACGGAGGGAATCTTTGAAAGATCTAGAAGCTTATTATTTTACACGTATTTTCATTTTCAGAAAAATAGATGTCATATTGAAATTTGTGTAGTGTAGCAACTGTATTTTACCTCTGGCATATCAAATGTATTCCATTAATGAATTTCATCAGGTAAATCAGTAATTGGTAGAATGTGGATGAAACTGTTCATAGCAAGTACTAAACTCATGACAAGTAGAATATCCTCAGGATGCTTACATCCATTTACCCACAGCTAGTTGTAACATTGAGTCTATGTCATATTCTTTTGCAACAGTCCACATTCTTCTTTGCCGTATTTTTAGAATTAATTCCATTTTCAACTATTAGTTGATTTTGAGAATTCGTCGATGCACTTAACGCTCTTCATCTTCTTCTGAAATATATTCACGTTACTGTTCAGGAGGATTTTGCTATGCTGCCCTTCACTGTTCAGTATTTTGAGCCAAAGTACGTTGTTGCTTCTCTTGGAAATGTTTCGACTTGTTTGATTTTCTTACTGTCACTGTATGCCCTATTGTTGAATGTGTAGATTTCTACTGGATTTGAATATGAAACTTTTATAAGGTAAATATATTAGTACGCTTATTTTTCCAAGTTACTGACATATTTGTATTTAAAATGTTCCTATATAATAAAGAACAACGAATGTCAGTAGAAGTTTATTTACATTAACAATAACATATGCATAAAGATCCGATTCATTTAATTGAATGAAATTTGTCGCTCCAAGCCTTTTGAATATGATCAGTTATTAGCTGTGAAAACTGATACTAAATGGACATTTTTTTCTTGTATGTTGTACCTGCAGGGCATAACACTAATAACAATTGGAGGCCTTCTTTATAGAATCATCGTTTACACAACATGACTGAAACAGTTATTGTTGTCATGTGTATGTAGCACTTTTGGTGAGAAACATGCATTGGCAATTAATTCGGAAGTGTAGGGATTTAAGAAAACTGGATGAAACATGGCATTTAACAAATGAGTTATGTGAAGGGGAAATAATTTAATTGGACTTAATGGATTAACAGTAATTGAGATTATGAAATCAAAGAGATTTAAAGAGCAATAGTGACATTAATAGCGAAAGTAGAGACAATGGAATTCTCTAAAATCTAATTAGTACAATGTTCATAGAAACAAAAGTCAACACTATATTCGAAGAGCTAACGATTAAATGCTTCTCTTCACAAGTGCGACACATACTAAAGTGATACGCTATTCTTTAGCGAAATATCTGCAGGTCATTGTGGATCAATGAGTCTATAGCCATCAGTTGAGTATTCCATTCAAATTGATTGAATAAAGAGAATACATTTAATTTGATGTTTTTCAGCGAAGTAGCATCTCAGTTAAAACTTGCGCATGTGGAAACAAAGATATTAACTCTTTTCATACAAATGTATAGATCTTTATTAATAGAAGAAACAGCATTAATTAATAATGTTATCGGCATTAAAAATAGCTCCTCCAGATAACTCTAAGCCTATATAATCTCATACCAAAGTTGATGGCAATGCCATGAACAAACTTTTGCATAATGTTTAGACATGCACAGAATTGCTTGTATATTATGGTATAAATGTGTTATATGATCAATGGATTTAGAATTGAGATATTTGTAGAAAGTTTGAAAGATACGAAATCAGATAGTTAGAAACGATTTTTATTTGTATTTCGGGGATTTTATTTGTATTTCGGGGATTTTTATTTGTATTTCGGGGATTTTGCAGTCTGTCGTGTCTAGTAATATGCCCGAAAGTAAAGGGCTTACATTGTAGTACATGGCAGCATTCGTATGCCTCATAAAGCGATATGATTCCACCTCTGTTTGTAGAGAACACCGAGGAAGAGCGGAATGATATCTCGAAGGTGTAGATACCAGTAAGTATGCAAAGAAGATCAGTAATCATCACTGAAGCATACCGATTCTCTCTCTACAGTGATATCCCGCTAAGTGACACCAGTTTAGAGACTCCAAGTTTCTGAACATTAGTCTTATCAGTCCACTAAATCGACAGTACTACGTATTGGTATTTTGCTTCGTAGCCCAATGAGATTCCAATAAAAACAAACAATATGTGCGACCCAACAACTAAGATCAATCGAAGGAGGGTCCAGTGTGATAGCTGCTCTTATTAAATAAAACCATGCCATCGTAAAAAGGAAATATTCATCGTTTATTGTAGACCAAACGACTAGTCTAAAGAAAAAAAGACACTATGATGAGGAATGGGGACATTTTGATCATAGCTCTATTCGATTAGTTATGACCTGAAGTAACCTAATAACAACATAATAGTAATCTTTTAATCATATTATTCTTCACCAAATGAACATGTATATTACATTTATATTATTACATTTTTTATGTAAAATGTAATATCACTGAGCCTATGCAATAATTGATCGTTCAGGCAACTGAAGATAGCACCGAAATATAACTTAAATACTATACTACAATCTTAAATGTGTCATATTGTATAATACTTTCCTAGTAACACTAAAAGACGAGCTAACTGTGAATAGATCAACTTTGATTATATATTTATACCGACGCCACCACCACCACCATAATATATATAGGTGATTTGAATGATTCCTACATTTCAGAATAATGTATATACAAAGAAAATAACAAAATCATTAAAAGGATGTAACAACGTCATATATTTCCATTACACTTTCAAATGTGCACAGATAAAATCAATGAATCATTATTCGTCGGCCAGGAGGAAGGGTTAGTGATCATTGTCTTTTAAACAAATCTCCAATAACCAGACCACACTGCAATAAACCAGATCTGTGAACTCAAGCACCGTATGAATGATCATAATGCAAAGATATAAACAGTTGTAACATCGTTTTTATTAAATAGCGAAAAACGGACCTATAACCCAAAATGAGGATGGAATAAATACTCTGCATGAAGAAAACTGACATAACGAGTGTATCGTTTTCGTGTTGTAAACCACAACGCTCCTACAAATTTTTATTTCAGCCAAACCTAACTCATCGTTCCAGAATATGCTTTTTAATTATGAGTGAATGTCTTTGCTTACTGTTATGGTTTGAATCAACGAAAAAGTTGATGAACAAATTCTGTACGTAGTGTTAAATAACCACAGCAGCTTGATTCATAACATTCCAATGGAAACGATTCAATCCCCAGAACACTCACGGTTGACTGTAACCTCACTTTCAATTATTATGTTTAAACAAAGTCCAATCACATCCATTTTATTGTATGGATCATCTCAAGTCAAATAGGGCAGTAATTATAAATGAAATGAAATCTGTTCACTGTTCACTGACCTTTCATACAAGTTTTATCACACTTCAAATCCTCTTCGCAGATGTTTGAAGACGCAGTCATGAATAAAAATGCTATCAACGCCAACAACCCCCATCATTGACAGCCTTGATAACGCTTGGATCTAAAAAAAAATATTAAAAGCAAACTAATAAATGACACGAAAGTTCTCAGAAAATTAAAAGTTCAAATAGAATAACAAGCCATAAAGAACTATGTAACACAAAAGTATTCTCCCCCTACAAAGAAATCTCAGACAGTTGATCGTCTCCAGCTGACAAAATAAAGATCCCGCATAAGCAAAATAAAAATCCTGCATAAGCTATATTGTGCTACTATCAAAGAACCTACTAACAGTATCATGAGAATCGTGTGCACTAAGTCCTGAAGATGGACATCTTCCTTCGCATACATCTTAACGAACGACACATTCTTAAATGACCACAATTAAAATTTTCATGTCACGATTAGTTTTTCACATTTGTTATGTAAGTTTGGTGTCGCCAACGAACAAGTCCATTCAACAAAATACCATGAAAGACAATAGAATTGATAATTCTATATATCACATTGTTTGATTTCTTTTAAAAGGCAATTAATTCATCGCAGTGAGCTAGAAATGAATTTAACTCTCATAGCGTAAATTATTTGAAACGAGTATTCGTTTAAAACTTTGGTACAAGGTCTGCAATTTCGAGAGAGGGTGTTAGTCGATTACACTGACTCCAGTGCTCAACTGGTACTTTTTTCATCGACCCCGAATGATAGAAATCAAAATCAACCTCGGAGAAATTTGAACTCAAAAAAGGTAAAGACGGACAAAATACCGCGAAGCATTTTGACCAATATGCTAACGATTCTGCCAGCTCTTCGCCTTATTTGATACAGGACTGTTGCGATCAACAAACTATAGTTGTGTGGAGAGCAAAATACCTTTAAAGTCGAGCTAGCATGTATTCTGAGATTGTAGGATATTTCGTAGTGACGCCTTCTTCACTGCAGGACATATGTTAGAGCTTCAATATTAAACATATCGGCGAGCTGGCAGAAACGTTAGCACACCTGGCGAAATGTTTAGCGTTATATCTTCTGTCGATACATTCTGAGTTCAAATTCCGCCGAGATCGACTTTGCCTTTCATCCTTTCGGAGTTGATAAATTAAGTACCAGTTGCGTACTGGCGTCGATCTAATAGGCTGGCCCCTCCCCAAAAATTTCAGGCCTTGTACCTAGAGTAGAAAAAAGAATATTAAACATATCTGCCTCGATCTCCCCGTCCTCGTTGATGAAGACATACACTTGTAAAATTTACCTAACAGTTGATTTTAGGAAATTCATGTACAAGACGCCAGTTTCGGGACCACATTTTTTCCGATTGTACAATAGCGAGCGACAAGCTGTAGCACAACGTACGTACGTACATACATCTATGCATACAGTTGTATGCATATATCATATAGATATATGTATTTGTGTATACAAACATATATATATTATTTTATGCTTTTATTCGAACACCGCCTTTAGACGCAGAAATCAACCCCAGGATTTAATGTTTGTGACCCTAGTACTTATACCAACGGTTCTTTTTGTCGAACCACTAGGTTACGGGTACGTAAACACACCAAGACTGGTTGTGGAGCGATGGCGTGTGCGGAGGTCCACAAACAGACACATATACACGCGCAAATATACTAATACACACACACACACACACACGTATATATATATATATATATATATATATATATATATATATATATATATATATATATATATATATACACACACACACACACATATATATATTCTACGGGCTTCTTTCAGTATCCGTCTACAAAATCCACAGACAAAGGCTTTGGTTGACCCGAAGCTATAGTAGAAGACACTTTCCAAGGTGTCACACAGTGGGACTGAACCCGGAACCATGTGGCTTGGGAGCAATTTTCTTACCACACAGCATGTATGTGCAGACATGTGCAAACGCGCAAATCCATTCGAATATATGAATATGTGTGGGTGTGCGCACGCACACTCAAACACACTCACACACACTTACTCACACGCACACACACACACACACACATACACACACATATATAACTATGTGCGTAATAAGATGTCAAAAATATCGTAGTACGCACCCATAAGATAATAGATACATGCAGTAAATGCTCAGGTTAGACTAGCATCTAAACTCCATCTTTAAGTTGATTGATGTGACATCTGCCTTGAGGAAGATTTCCGAGGTGCAATATAGTGACTGGGCTGTTATGTGTATAAATGGGGGAAAAATTAACAAACGGTGAACTGGCATCAAGTTACATTCTTGGTTCTTTTTAACTTTCTGCAATTTGAATACTCCATGACGTGTATTTTGCATGGAGTCTTTCCGTTCCTGTTACGGATATCAATCATTTTTATTTTGTTTGTATTGTTTTCAAATTCGACGTACTGATGTCTTTTTCTATGTTAATTATGGAAATGAAATTCGTGTTTCGAAATGAAGAAAAAAAAACAATTAATAGCTTTTATAATTTGCAAATTTATGTTAATTGTAGCGAATTGATAGCCACAGGCATTTTGATACCTGTTTCCATAACAAGCAAAGATATAGTCTGCTTAAAACTGCAACCAGGTGTATTGTCTTCACCTGTCTATTTTCTTTGACAGCAGCCTAATTTCTGAACATTTGTACTACCTCATTTTTGCCATTTTCATGTGTGCTTTTCTTTTTTGTGAGAAACGAACAGATAGTTTTGGATGCTGTTCTGTAACTACCCCGTTCCCGTAAGTTTCGACTCTGTGCTCTCCCGAACCTTTTCAAGTTAAATAGAAGTATGGAAGTCTGGTCGCAACCAACTCTTTTAACCTTTCGAATATGATAGAGAAATTGAAAGCGGAGGTGGATGTTGCTTTTTATTTGCAAGAGAAGGACGTTATGCATGAAAGAAAATTATGTACACATAGACACTATATAATGCAGATGATGCTTCGCGGGAAACTTTCTGGTGGTGCACCCGAAAAGGATGTAACGAGTGCGTGACTGTCAGAAAAGATATATGTTTGGGACGTGGCACTCTTCCTATTTGGACTATACAGCTTATATTTTTCTCACTCATGGGTCAAGGAAATGACTTCAGTCCGGTTTTGAGTTAAAGAAGTGGGGATAAGCCAGTGTACATCTGTTGATTACAACAATTATGTTCGAGAAATAGGTACGGAGAACTTCCGCCGCAATCTAGTTCACATAGACGGCCCTGCTAAGATTGTTGAGTAAAACGAAACATTTTTCTCGTGACGTAAATACAGCCTAGGAAGGTTGCCTGCTACCTGATCAGGGAACTTTTGGAGGGGTGTGTCGTGCGACCACACATGATTTTCATTGTGAAATACGATTTCCAAATCGCAATACACTAGAGAAATGCATACATCATTAGTTCTTCCAGGATACTCAACCCTCAGTGACTTACGGAGGGAATATTCTCACATCCCTGCATTTTGATATAATTGACATGCCTTTTCCAACATGCTAGATTTTATTAAAAAATACAATTTTTAACTCCTTAAGTTGTCGTCGTACACATGTCATGGACAGATATCACGCACAGAATACCACCTCCAAATTCTGTTTTCTGACTGGGCAAAAAACATCAAACTAAACCTCTGGATAATGTTTCTAAAAATTTTCTGGTACAAGTGAATTTCCAAAAGATATGCAGCGTGTAAAATTACATCTGTATGCCGAAGTTGAAAGTTTTCACTTAATTTTAAAATTTCCAAGATTTTCATAGCAACAGAACAGATCCATTTGCATTACTCTTTGATATGCTCTATAAGTATAGACTTCACATCTGTTAACCCTCTGTTTATGCTTTTGTTTCGTCAAACACACACACACATCTCTATATATGAACGTATGTATGTGTGTATACATTTACCCACACACACATTTATATACAATATCTAGATATAAATACATATATATGCACACATATCTAAATACATACAAACAGCAACGTACACGCATACATGTATTCCCATGCAATGCATGCACACATGCACATCTATAAATGTGAATGTTCACCAGCGAAAATATACAGAACGGCACAGAAACAGTCGATAAACTGGTGTGTATGCAAATATGCAAAAATTAATTTGTGGTATTTATTCTAGTCGATTTTCTCATACCTTCCCTGGCGCCAGTCTACATCGGAAATGCAGTAAGTCACTGAATGAAGCTTTATAGCTCTATAACCACTGATGCTATTTCCATAAAATGCAAAAAAATATTTTTATATTGAAATCCCCAGTATATCAGACACACGATCAAAAGCATTTTTTATTGTTTATGATGGTAGTGTAAATGACGTCGCATAGCACAGCACACTAACAAATTAATATGAGGCTGTATCAACAAATCTTTGAATTCATCTCATCTGAAATGGCTGGGCATATAAGGCCGTAAACATCTTTTTTTTCTAGTGTCCTCCGGGTGACATTTTAATTTCTCTACTGTCCTTCATTAAATAACCAATAAGGTAAGGAAAGTACTGAATAAATATGAAGTGGTTGTTTTTCTTGTTATTTTTCCCAAGGTCTGTCCAGTACATCAAACGCATTTTAGCTTCGAAAATTTCCATCAGGTATAATTTATCAATTATTTCATTATAACATGTGTTCTTTCTTTTTTAAGACTTTCAAAGAACAGTCTAAAATGCGCAATATCTTGATGCGATTTCTAGCAAATCATAGATCTAGAACACCAGATCTATTTTGCTGACAACTGAGGAAAATGTATGATCGAAGGTGTTCGAAATTAGTTTCAGATGCTTAGAGCAACAATATTACATTTGCCAACATTTTAAAGATCAAGAAACATTAGTGTATATCCTAAGATATCTAGAAGATTTGCCGACAAAGATCCACACGAGACCTTGCTGTGATACGAGTTACTAATTGTGATCGTTTCTATAACTGTCTCCATTTCCTGGGAGATATTGGTAGTCAACGATAGAGAAAGTTTTATGGCAATGTCAGACACATTTCGTTTGACGGATACTACATGAATCTCAAGGTTTGGAAAGTTCCCCGTAAAGCTGGAAATATTGAAATGTTGCTTATCTTCAAGGATGAATACTCATATTCTTTTGTCACGAGTAGTTAGAGCGAATTTATTGATATATAGCTATTTGGTTCGCATATACACTAGTTCAGGGAAATGGTGTATATAACAACATGTTCAACCTTTTCCTTTCCTTATGCACTGATGAAGCGTGGGAAGCGTTGTAGAGAGTGGGAAGCAAGTTATAGACTTGCTATTAATATAGAGATATTAATGAGTACATGTTAGTGTAGGATACTACGTGGTGAAATCAGTTCTGTTACGAAAATGCAGTTTCTACGTCAGAGATATCGGTGCGTCAGACATATCGGTGCCTATGGCGGCAAGCTGGCAGAGACGTTAGCGCGCCGGACGAAATGCTTAGCGGTATTCCGTCTGCCGTTAAGTTCTGAGTTCAAATTCCGCCGAGGTCGGCTTTGCCTTTCATCCTTTCGAGGTCGATAAATTAAGTACCAGTTATGCACTGGGGTTGATGTAATATATTTAATCTCTTTATCTGTCCTTGTTTGTTCCTTCTATGTTTAGCGCCATCTGGGCAATAAAGAAACAAGAAATATCGGTGTGTGAGACGTGCAGGATTCAAGAAGTATCTTGTATGTTTGCATTATGCAAGATGAAAATTAATTATTGAAATAAGCTGAAATAAATGTTATCAATCTAGAGTTTTTGAGCAAGTGGTTGGGAAAAGTCTTTGAGAGAATAGTAAACATCGTTGAACAATTCAATTAAGAAAGTCAAAACCTGCGACACAGAAATGAAAATGCGTTGTTAATATCTCTGTGAAAGAGATGACGGTGAGCAGGCAGGCACATTCAGCGGTATTTCATGTTTTTTCGTTTTGAGTTCAAATTCCGTCCACATTGACTTTGCCTGTCATCGTTTACGTGTCGATAGAATAAGTACTTTTGAGCACTGGGTTCAATATAATCAACTTACTCCCTCCGTGAAATTTCTGGCCTGTGTCAAACTTTTAAAACGATATGTGTTAAAGAAAACTAGATATTTGAATTATGAGAGAAACGAATATATACATAGCGTAACTTGATTCACAGAGACGTAGGAGATAGATGTTTGGTTGAGAGATTTGTGTTTCAAAGAAATTACATGTCTAGTTTTCAGTTACAATGTAGATGGTTGATATAGTTATGTTTCGATTGAAGTTACTAGATATGTGAGAAAAGGAAACGGAATTCACCATCATTCTACTTCTTGTTCTACTATAGACTTCAAGTCTCACAATTTTAATCACGTTTCTGAATAAGCTTCTAAAGAAACAATAATATAATATGACAGATTAGTACAAAACAAAGACATTTATAAAAGGCAAATTCTCAAATAACTATATCTAATTCAAACTAAATCCTGATTTTACTTGAATGAGCAGTGATCCGCATTTTCAATAACCCGATATTATCCAAATATTTGTTCTGAAGATTTGAAAACACAGCTTATGCAAAAATATCTTTTGCATTAATTTTCAGAAATATATTGTTTCCAGACAAAAGTATGCTTGTCGCAAATATAGATTCAGTATGTTAAAACCAACTTTTATTTTCTATTTAACGGCTATTTATTTCATGACTTTAACCGATAGGAGTAAACATTCCAACTCTTCACCTATTTGGAAATTAAATTTCTAACTGAAAACGGCAATATTTGTTTGAAGTCTAAATGTGCGACGGCCGATTTAATAGCAGGGAAAATATTTATCTCTTGAAAACTTTGAAAGAAACTCAAAACATCAAAACACTAAAGCCAGGAAACATAGAAGCACTCGCATGTAGAAACAAACACAAAAGACATAAATATATAATGGAAATAATTATTATTGAATATAAATGAAGACACATGAAAATACAAAAATCCAAATACCAAACTAATGCACAGAAATTCGCATGCTCCTGAAATGCATTAAAGGCAATAAAAAACTACATTCCACAGAGAAATTAAATGAGAGCGCTACACACAAAAATAAAGGATAAATAACAAATAATTTCCCAAACCTAATAAAACATGTTAAATTGTTTTTGCAAACGATACTAAATAGTTGCTTTGACTTTTTCATTTACACAGAAACAGATTAGCAAACAAAGAAAACCACGTATTTCAAAATATTGATTTTCTAAATTGTCTCAAGGGAAAATGGGAAATTACAAGTTTATTTCCATTCACCACCCACAAATGCCTGACGTACTAAGTAATGGGAATTAGTTTTTACTCCAAATTGCAACCAGAATGTGGATTGGATTGGATTTAGCGGTAGATAATCTTTTCTGTTGGTGGTTAAATCAATAAATGTAAAAGTAGCATTTTGTTGTTTTAGTCACGAAGAACTTATAGTTTAAGGGGCAGTATCGTTCAGCGAAAGAGAGAGAGAGAGAGAGAAAGAGAGAGAGATAGAGAGAGAGAGAGAGAGAGAGAGAGAGAGAGAGAGAGAGAAGAGAGAGAGAGAGTAGTGTAGCAAGGGAAACAAGATGACTTTCAAAAGACAAGTCAGACTGTGTAAGATACAGTAAAATCTTGAAACTGTCAGAAATATCCAGGAAGACTTGGTTAAATTCCAATTCAGTGCAGAGTAAAATGATCTACCGTTCTTGTTCCTAACCCATCATAATAGTAAGGAAGTGCCATCAGCATGAAAATAAATTCCTTTATCGTTATCTGGATGCTACATTCTTCAATTCTCTCGGCAATTAAACTTACCAAAACTACGAACCTAACGAGGTTTATTTTCATTTCCTGATCAGGCAAATGCTTATATTCCAACACATTCATTTGAATAAATTTGATACTTAGATATTTTAAGTTTTGAGTTGTACAGTGGACAATACAGTTCTTGTAATACAACAGACCTGTTCTTACAATTGGTGGTAGAAATCTCAGGCAATATTGTTTCCTAGTATTATGCATCAAAACTCAAATATTTTCCCTATGGCTGCTTCCCTAACATACGCCTTATTTCTAAAGTATTGATATCGCGCTTTCGGACAAATTTTTGAGCCCCTTGCAGTAAGAACGTATAACTAGTGCTAGAGGTGCATTGAAAATACAGCTTCAAATAAGGAATCTACACATTCTTACATGTTCTGTATACTATTTTTATTACTCCCTATTTTTTAGATGCACGTCTAACAAACTGGACGTCATTTCCTTCTCTCGCCTCTCGACAATTTATTCTCTTCTATTTCCTTTTCTCCTATTTCTTCTATATCCTTTCAAAATTTATCCAAAGCGTTACCCATTACAATTCCTTTTGGCCTAACGGCCCTTAATGGTTGTATTCGTCGATTGTTCAATGTTTACTCACACTCTGTTGTTGTTTGTTCGTTCGAAGACCTGACTCGCCACAAATTTTATATCTTTAAAATGTATGGAAGCTGTTGTCATATGAAATATTCCTATCTTGTCGTTAATGGCACGAAATGGGTAGTAATAAACTGGCGACGACTGATGAGCGAGTTATCTTCCTTTGGTATTTTGTCTTGTTCTTTTTTCTCTTGTGTTTACGTATTTTTTACTCGTTGGTGATGTCGTGTACTTAATGTGTATATTTTCTCGCTCTCTCTTTCTTTCTCTCTCTCTCTCTCTCTCTCTCTCTCTGTATATATATATATATATATATATATATATATATATATATATATATATATATATATATATATATATATATATATATATATATATATTCTGTTACTTACTTCAGTAATTTGTCTGCGGCGATGGTGGAATACTGGCTTAAAGTAATTTTTGTCGCAGAAATCGACCCCACGACTTATTCGTTGTAAACCTAGTACTTATTATATCGGTCTCTTTTGTCGAACAGCTAAACTTTCGAGGACGTAAACACACCAAAATAAGTTATTAAAGGATAGTTATGTGACAAACACAGACACAAAGACACACACACACACACACACACACACACACACACACACACACACATGTGTATGTATGTATGTATATATATATATATATATATATATATATATATATATATATATATATATATATATATATGTACGCGGTCTTGTTTCAGTTTCCCAAATCCACTTACAAGACTATTGTTAAAGACACTCGCTCTAGCTGTTACGCAGTAGGAATGAACCCGGAATCATGTGCTTGGGAAGCAACCTTCTTAACACACAGGCATGCCTGCACCTGAGTGTGCGTGAGTAGGATGTGCATGTTGTGTGAACATCGACGCTGTCAACAAACAGGTTGGTGTGAATACATATTTGGAATGATCGATGCTATCATCACATTAACTACAAGCATCAATTAAATGGGTGGCTAAAATATAAATTATTACGAAATTAGACCGAAAACATTACTGAATTATAAATAGTCCTTGAATACTGTATTCTTAGAGAAAATATAAATGTATAATGTAACACCGAAAAGAACGAAATGAAATTTATCAGAAACCATTTCCCCTACAATGGTGAATGCAAAATTGTGGTAAAGAGTGGAACCAACTCAGCATTTTGTTCTTATGTAACACTGGGAACAAAACTAAATGAATACTTTAACAACTTAACGTTGTTATTTAGCTTTGTTTCATTTTGCTTTTCTCTACCTTAAAATCAAATTGTCTGCGTCTGATCAATTGATGGAAGCTAGTTCTGTGGAACCATCTGTAAAGCCTTAAACCTACGAAGAACAATACAAGAGAAAAATCTAATCAACATTAGTATAGGTTTTCTGCGCACACACACGCGCGCGCACACACACATACACGCACAAGTGTATGTGTGTGTGTGTTCCTGTGTGTACGTGTATGTGTACCTGTGTGCATGTATGTATCTGTGTGCCTGTGTCTGTGTGCATAATATTAGACTGAAGGAGCAAAGTTCATTTTTATATATCCTCAAGTTATTGCTTTATAGTCCTACAGTTTACAACCAGCAAACATTGACTGGTAAATTATTTAGTCATTTGCCTCTGCAAGAAGTGTGTTATAATATCATAGTGAATACACATTTTGTTATTGTAGTAACCAGGTGTAGGTCTTCTGTCAGCCGTAAATAAGTCGAGGTTATGTATTTCGAACAGTTGTCTTGCAAACTGGCTAAGTCTGATAACATTGAATAACTATTTTTCACAGCCCGAATTTTAGATAAGAATTAAAGATGATTATGTCATATTGATTTCAGAGTTTTGCACAAGGACAGTAATTTCAAGATAGAGGGTAAGGCGCTAACATCGACCAGAGTGTTCAAAAAGTACTTATATTATTGACCCGGAGAAGACGAATGGTAACGTCGACCTCGGCGGAAATTGAACTTAGACAGTAAAGACGGGCGAAATACTGCAAAGCACTTTGCTCGGGCAAAGTCAGCTCACCTGCTTATGTAAATATATTATATTACTGAGTCACGAAGTCAATTGTATATATGATCTATATTCTATTTATCATTTAGATATTATCTTATTTTCATTAAGTAAACTGACACTTTATGTACACCGCGGCAAAAGCGTCACAGCACAAATATAAAACTCTTTCACTTCAACTGGATTGACCCTCTTTAACATCATGCCAATACGTAGACGAGAATTAAATGATCTTTTAACATTCAAAGGGTTCCTGAATGAATATCTCCAGCAACGTCCAAATAAACCACCTACATCAGAATATATCTCTGTAAACAATAACTCTTTACAAAAATTGGCTATTGGTGCCTAAAGAATGATTTTAATATGAAACGTCAATACATATCTTTTCTAGGTGATACTTTTAAGCTATTTTTGGCCTGAGTCATTTTTGCCTGAAACGTATCTAAGTACCATAAAAATCAGCTGGAGTTACACTGATTATACGGATTTTTGATATAGACAAAAATGACCCTTTTACACAAGATTCATTCTAGAAATTTTGAAACTTTTCAGGAATGACTTTTATTAATTTCAAAGAAGTACAAAATGCACATCTTCTACAAAGTAGGATTCTTTGACTTCAATGCAATTTTAATGCTCCAGCTACTTTTGAATGGCTATGAACATCATCCAAAATGAAAGCTTTCAGAATCCTTTATTTTCTTTAAAAAGACTGCATCTGAGGTTTTGCTTCAGCTTGTCAGAAAACCGAAAGCCACGGGGAGTATGGCATAAATATTTTTGGGAGGTTGAAGATCTGTTTTGATGCCCTTCCCTGTCAAATAGTTGGTTACGAGGATTAAATTGTGAGCGTGTGCATTTTCATGGTTTAGGTGCCCTAAAATTTACTGGAAGGGCTCTAGCCTTTTGCGACGAAATCTCTTCCTGAACTACCTGAAGACCATAACATACTTTACTTTAAATTGACCGTCTGGCCAGAGCGAATACAGAACACAATCGATGTTGAAGATATACATGCAGTCGTAAAAATGGAGTAGTATGTAGGGAAGGGTACGACACTTCCATTCAGTACTGCGTCTCATGGTATCTGGATTGTTATAGTAGATTTTTCTGCACAGGTCACAAGAGACTCAAGTAAACTTGGATTAGCGGAAATGAGCTCCTCTATCTGCCTGCTGTCACCAATGTGTCTTGCCTTCTATTTATCACAAGCACCCTGGGAGCAAGTTTTGCACAAATCTTGTTCAGATCTTTTTGAAGCAGCAACTCTAAATTGAAAGCTTATTGTATTTAAGGACGCACGACAGTCTTCATCTAGGAAATGCAAATTGTCTCAAACAACTATGATGTTATGACGCTCCGTTCTCTCCCACATATCTCATCATCTCTCACCTCTTCTCTACAGTCCTTAAACATCTTATACCATGGAAGTATACCTGCTCTGTCCATATAAGTTCATTCCTAAGAATTTCAGGAATTTATGTAGCGTTCTTTGGTTTCTATTTCACCACAAAACGTTCTTTCATGGTAAGGGTTAAAATTGCCTTTACGTACCAACTGCATTCTGAAAACTAGGCAGCTTTGACAAGTATTGATAAGTGGGTAGTGTTGAGAATGCTGTTACAGCCATCTCCTTCAATCTATTATAACAAACGCGAAATTCTCAGCCTACATTTGCTCTTCATAGACATATACCTTTTTAGAATCAGGATGTTCCCAGGATTGAAGATCTGCCCTTCAGTTAGCTCTTGAACATCCAGCATTGAGACAAATCATTGGGATCTGATTTTAAAGTATTTGAGTTGCTATTTCTAGCACGTCAAGCTCGGCTGATTTACACCAACTCGGAAGCCTTTGTGAGCTGACGTCAGAGATCAAGGAGGAAATAAATGACATTCGTATATGTATATGAATGACATTCGTATATGTATATGAATACATATATATATACATATATGCATATATACGTATTATATATATGTCTGTATATATATATATATATATATATATATATACTATAGCATATGATAAATATGATATATATAAAATATAATACAATATAATACAATGTGATTAAATATATATTTCTGGATTCTTTTATTGATGTTATATTCGGCTGAAAAATAAGAAAAGTAAATTGTGTGAAGAATTCTTTTCGTAGGCAATTCTGCATTATTCTTACATTACTATTTTATATGTTATGTCTATTTACAAAGTAATAAATAAAGGAGTATTAGATTCAGTCGGGTCTTAGATACCACTTATATGTGCGGATATTAGTGAATGTTTTTCTTAAGTAGAGATTTTTAGATAAGTAATATACGTTTGGTCAAAATGTTGTGCAACTCTAAAAACAATTAACATGTTTATCTCAATGATGACTACAGAAGATAATCAAGTACTAAAATTGAATGTAAGGGAAAGTGATTAGGACTTAATGAACTGTTAGGCATAAAATCATTAATGCCATGACAAAAGATGAAATTCATTTGGAAGTTGAGGAGCAAAATGTAGTAAAATACTGAATAAAGTAAATCGAGCGATAAATATTTTGTTTAGCATAATTCACAGCGTTATTCTGGATATACAACGATGAAATATTTCGAAATTAAACCTAAGATTTTCTGTTCGGTCAGCGACAAATAGCGAGAGACATTATAGAGACAAAACAAAAACTGCAACAAAGCTAGCTAGATTCTGATTCAGTGCTACACAGGAAAAAGAAATGTTCCGAATTGTTCGGAATATTTACGGGCTATACATTTGGCAGTAAAAATTGTTTAGTAATAGATTGTCTTGAATAATCAATCAGAAACGAGATTAAAAGAGGTTTTTCAGACAAAATACATGCTAGGAAAACTTGATTATTTAACTACAGTAACTAATGTTCTTGCCAAATTTCTTTCAATCTTGGTTGATCGTCGGCAAATGGCTTCCAACGTATGTGATTATAGAGGCATACATATTTCTGCATTATATTTGGAGAAATGCCTATTCGTATGCCTGGACAATATTATTCACCTTTTGCAAAATTGGCACGCAGCCCATATGAATATCATAACGTCGCGTTAAGCCAGTTTGATGGATGCAACATTATGTGATTGAACGGCTGCTTTTACTACAATCATTATTCACGAAGGATTCTTGTATTTACAAATCCGTATCGTTTATATGTTTATATATATATATATATATATATATATATATATATATATATATATATATATATATATATATATATATATATATATATGTATATATATATTTATATAAATTGTTATATATATATATTTATATAAATAAGGACAGGATCGATATTTAAAATATTGATCTTATCAACATTTTGAATATCGATCTTGTCCTTATTTATATAAATATAATTTTATCAGTGTATTTACTGCGCTGATATTCTGTCCGGATCGCACGAAACGTTGTTTAGGCGGGCTATTTAAGCTAGTCGTGTGCATACGTGCATATATATGTATATGTGCGTCCGTATATGTAAGTATACTGTTTATATACATGTATTTGTATTTATGTACTGGAGTATATTCCACTGATGAAGGCAGAACATTATTATTTATGCAATGCCAGAAATCCAGGATTTGGAAATATCTTATTTTTACTGGTTCATTTGTTCGTCGTCTTCGCTAATCGTGCCATGCGGACATTTATTGTGGTTTTAGAGTCAGGATTTGACTGCTATTTTTTCAGCGTGGTGGTATCTCTTGATACCCTGTATTATAATTTATATATATATATATATATATATATATATATATATATATATATATATATATATATATATATATATATATATATATATATATATATATTATCATGTATATATGTATATATATATATATATATATATATATATATATATATATATAGTTATCGCCAAGCCAACATGGCAGTCCCAAAATTAGGACGAAAGCTGCCGTGAATTAGCTCCAAGAAGCCATCGCCTCTAGCTAGCTATGTGACACACGAAACCTGTGTCCTTTATAACCTTCGAACAGGGGAGGTCAGCAGTGTCCCCCTGCTGGTTTGGCATCTGCAGACTAGTTTCAGGGTGTTGCCCCTTGTCAATGCAGAGCAGCCAAACCCTAGCCAGGCGGCGCTGCTGACTATCTGTTCGAAGGTTATTTATCTAATTTCAGTGGAATCTATTAGAGAGACTCAGAAATATTAATAACTCTATTTCTGAAAACCAGTGGATAGATTCCACTGAAATTAGATAAATAACCTTCGAACAGATAGTCAGCAGCGCCGCCTGGCTAGGGCTTGGCTGCTCTGCATTGACAAGGGGCAACACCCTGAAACTAGTCTGCAGATGCCAAGCCAGCAGGGGGACACTGCTGACCTCCCCTGTTCGAAGGTTATAAAGGCCACAGGTTTCGTGTGTCACATAGCTAGCTAGAGGCGATGGCTTCTTGGAGCTAATTCACGGCAGCTTTCGTCCTAATTTTGGGACTACCATGGTGAGCATGAATAACTTTCAGATTTTAATTCGTTTCTCCTTCCTAATGGCAACACTTAGTATTTTTAGTGTCTCAGTTCACTGCTTGCTGTCCGCAGTACATTCACGTTCCAGACAAATCAATGAACGAAAGAGATCGAAGTATACTTCATGAGAGAATTTGTACTTTTATCGGCCACAGTGTTGTTTCCCAAACTATAAAGTTGAAATTGAATGTGGAGCACCATTATCTTGAAACTAGATTTAATACCAGTACCATCATTTCGCCTATTAAAGAATGATTCCCCGAATGAGGACGATTTTCCTGCTTTATTATATACTCATGCAAATGCAGTGTGTTGCCAGAATGATTAGAACGCCGGGCAAAATGCTTAGCGGTATTTCGTCCATCTTTACAACCTGAGTTTAAATTTCGCCGAGGTATGCTTTACATGTCATCCTTTCGGGGGTCGATAAAACAAGTACCGGTTGAGTACTCGGGTCGATGTAATACTCCTCCAGAACGAGGTGGACTTGTGCCAAAATATGAAACCATCATATACACATATATGTATGTAAGTACGTATGTATGCATGTTCGTACGTATGTAAACATGTATATGCATGTGTGTGTATATATATATATATATATATGTATGTGTGTATATACATATATATGTATATATATATATAGACACAAACAGACACAAACACACACACACACACACACACACATATATATATATATATATATACACATATACATGTGTATGTGTATATTTATATATATATACATATATATATATATATATATATATATATATATATATATATATACATGCATACACGCACATATATATATATGTAAATATAAATTATCTTTCTGTCTATCTGTTTGTCTATCTATATATATGCATATATATATGTATATATATATGTGTATATATATATGTATATATATATATGTATATATATGCATATATATATGCATATATATATATATATATATATATATATATATATATATATATATATATATATATATATATATATATATATATATATATATATACATATATATATAGATACAAACGTGAAGAAGACTGGAGTGTTAGTTCTATAATTCTTCAATATCGTTCTTTTACACAATTCTTAGAAAACTGTGTGAAATAGGTGTATAATTATGATCGTGTTTCTTACTTAGACCACCTTATAGACATACTCTTTAAAAATATTATATTCATTTATCTGAATTTGAGGCTCATCTTGGTTGTCACATTGGATTTCACTTCGCACATCGACTCTATGGAAAGTGGGAAAGTGATAACGTTCGCTTCAAGGAAACGAAAATCATCTCTAAGATGTATGGGTTGAGTACCTTTAAATGTCATTTGTAAATTTAAACGTGTATATATTATCTTAAGCTCCTTGTTAATGATTAAGCTCCTTGTTACCGTCTTTACAAATATGAACAGTTTGCCGGAAGCATAGTCTCTCGTCTATGAAATGAAATAAAAATCTATTTTCATTTAATTTAATTATATGTCAACAATAAATAAGTTTGCTCTTAATATTCTCAGATACAATCTTTTAAAGATCGTTATGTTTCTTCAGTACGAAATTATTAAATATATGCCAATTGTTAAGAACGGAATATAGCAAAAAATGAAAATTGATAGAAATATTTAATACAGCTATTTAATAAAAATTAATATGTTTCATAGTTCATTTAAGATCAATTAAAGTGGAAAGTAAATTTAAATTTAAATGACATAAATTTTGTTCTGACGCTACTTAAATAAAAAGTTTTCCAAACCAGTGAATGCGATAATTAGTTTAGTATTAAATTTAAGATAATTTTTGTTGTCAGAAATAGACATCATATAGTATAATGGGAATATATTTACTATAATGGGAATATATTTAGTATATTGGGAACATGATTTGCTAAGATCTTTTATTTGACAATAAAAGTCTAATTGAATATGCTTCCCGCTTTTTGTGAAAAATTTTTTATAATGCACACAAATAAGAGGCTGGTTTGTTTTCATGTAATTTTAATGCTACCACTGATACCGCAGAGTTTTACAACACTGCAGCAAAGCAACGGATGTTAAAATGAACTGACCATATGTTATTTTGTTTAGCTAGACAAGTTAATATATCAGGCCCAAAGTACTTATTATATTTAATTAGTCTAGTATATTGTCATAGAACCTAGAACTCGTATAAAGATTGTGTCGAAGTTGAACAGCAATTTTCAGAATTGACTTGAATTGACTTTGATTTAACAGCTACAAAATAACATAACTCAACACCAGGTTTCTTTTCCATTAACATAATGATGTAAAATTAGGAAATTGTCAAATTTGTATAAATTACTCTAATGTGTTGCGATGGGAATTTACGGAGTTTTGTTGGCATCCTTTTGTCTCGAGAGACAATGGAGTTGCGCATAAAATAATCTCATCCGGTTTTTACATTTCATGTCCTAATACATCTCCTGCTGTGGATGCGTAGTCCTATGCAAATGTAGCGAAGACTTTGCCTGGCTGGTTGTGATGTCATAGTTTCTTGTTGACGTCTTTTCTTGTCTTTCCATTTCTCCTCTCGCCCTCTGTCACTCCTTTGTCCTCCCTCTTCTATGGTGCGTCGCCAATCTCCACGGTTGCTGGCAACCTCTTCCCAGTTCCTAATACTGATGTCGCAGGCCTTCATATCCCTTTTGCAAACATCCTTGCATGGTAATAACGGTCTTCCAACAGACCTAGTGCCCCTAGCAAGCTCTCCGTAGAGTATGTCTTTGGTGATTCTGTCAACTTCCATACGATTAACATGTCCAAGCCATCTCATACGTCTTTGTGTGCGGAGTGCAAACATGCTTGGTATTCCTACTTGCTTGAGGACATCCTTTTTTGGGACACGATTGTGCCATTTGATGCCAAGGATTTTCCGGAGGCAGCGCAGGTGAAAGATATTTAGGCGAGGCTCTTGGCGTGTGTATGGCGTCCAGATCTCACTGCCATACCGTAGAGTGCTAAGTATACATGACTGGTAAATCTTCATGTTTGTGGTCTTGTTCAGCTTATTGTTGTCCCATGCCCGTTTGGAGAGTTCGGCCATCACAGCGGTTGCCTTGGCAATGCGTATATTGAGCTCGGTATCAAGGGATAGGTTGTAAGTGACGGTAGAGCCAAGGTAGGTAAACCTCTTCCTCTCCTGTAGTCTATGGTCTCCAGTGTGTATGCCTGGGATGTCCGACGTAGTCTGATCCATGATATTGGTTTTCTTGAGGCTGATAACTAAGCCAAAGTCGCTACATGCTTGCTCAAAGTAGTTGATGAGCCTTTGCAGGGCTTCTGTGTGTGATACCAGAGCGGCATCATCAGCAAAGAGCATCTCCTTGATCAGGATGCTTCTGATTTTGGTGTTGGCACGCAGACGCAAGAGATTGAACAGTTGCCCGTCATTTCTACTGTTCAGAAACATTCCATCTTCTGATGTCTCAAAGGCATTTGACAGCAGCAGCGAGAAGATGCCAAATAATGTAGGAGCAAAGATACAGCCTTGCTTTACCCTGTTCTTTATTTGGAAGGCGATTGATGTTGAACCATTGCGCTGTGTGGTGACTTGCATATCATCATGGAAAGATTTGATGATAATCAGCAGCTTTGGTGGACAGCCGATTTTTTGAAGCAGGAGGAAATGGCCGCCTTTTCTACTTAAGAAGTCAAAGGCCTTCGTCAAATCAATGAAGGCCATATATAATGGCATGTTCTGCTCTCTGGACTTCTTCTTAAGTTGGCGTATGGAGAATATCATGTCAATAGTTGATCTGCTTTTTCTAAAACCACAATGCGATTCTGGATAAATTCGAGAAGCAAGTAGTTGTAGCCTGGACGGGATAACGTGAGCAAAGGCCTTTCCAACAATGCTGAGAAGAGATATTCGACGGTAATTGTTACAATCACCACGGTCACCTTTGTTTTTGTAAAGCGTAATGGTGTTAGCATCCCGCATATCCTGAGGGGCTGTACCTTCTTCCCAGCACTGACATAGGAGCTCATGAAAGGTGTTGAAGCAGATCGGTGTTTTTGCCGGCTTTGATGATCTCTGAGGGATTGCCGTTTTTTTTCCCGGAGCCTTGCCACTGGCTAGGGAGTCAAAAGCCTTGGTGAGCTCTGTTATGGACGGCAGACTGTCAAGTTCGCACATGGCTGGCAAGATCTTGACACACTCGATTGCAGCTTCAGCGACCGTGGTCTCCTATGAGTAGAGATCCTGGTAGTGCTCCACCCATCTATCCATTAACTTACTTTGGTCATTGATGAGATCTCCAGTAGCTGATTTCAGGGGGGCTGACTTGGTTGCGGATGGACCGAGGGCCTTCTTCAAACCGGCATACATCCCAGGGGTGTCGCCACTGTCAGCAGCTGACTGGATACTCTGACAGATTTCCTGCTAATATCTATTTGCACATCGTCTAGCAGTCAGTTGGGTTTTATTTCTTGCCTTTCTGAGTTCTTCGAGTGACTTTGTCGAAGAATCACTCTTGTATTGCATCAAAGCTGCACGCTTTGCTTTGATAACTGGTTCCAACTCTGAGAGCTTAGCACTGAACTAATCTAGGTTTTGCCTTTCATTCAGGCCGAAAGAATCAACTGATGTGGTATATAAAGCTTCCCTGATATAATTCCACCTACTTTCAGCAGAGGAGGATGGGCAGCTACTGAGGGCAACTTTGATAGAAACATCTACCTCCCATGCTTTTTCTGCCCCTTTTTACAGCAGCACTGAAGTGTCCAATCCTTTCCAGTTTTGCGCAGGCTTGGGCTAGATATAAGAAAATCCTGGGTAGTCCAATCGTCAGGATTACTCTCTCGACCTTGCTGACTTGGTCCAAAGGAGTGTAGAACATTACGTTTGGCACCAGCTTGGTTGCAGGAGCTGCCGGAAGACTGTAGAGTCGAACGGAGTATGAAAAATAATATTTTTTAAAAATGCAAGCATTTTATAATCGTAGTATTTTAGTGCTGAACAAAATACTCGACCTATTCATTTCCTCAGATGATTTTGCGAGGTCAGAATAAGAAATGTGCCTTGGAGATACATGCTCGTGTAAACACTGCTTCGGCAAATGTAATGAATTCTTAGCTTCGCTGAAGATGTCATAAAGAAAGCGGAACTTGTTGAGATTTAATTTAACATCCACATTTGGACACAGAATTTTATTAAATGCCTAATATTGCTTTCCTTCTCCAAATAATCATTTCCGTTTCACATTTAAAGCTCCGTATATTAAATATTGTGACTAAATGTTAACTTTTTGGCTGAATATAGGTATGCTATCCTCGAGAATTTCGAGAAATAATTCTGTTTACTACTCTAAATAAGTGTAAATTGACTTTAGATTTACTACATCGCTATTTGAAAATGTTTTGCTGATGATGGTATATACGTACACACACACACACATGCAAGCACACACGCGTGCGAGCACGCATACACACATGTTCGTTCTCAGTTATCTTAAGCACCCAATAAACTAATTACAGTATGAGTAAATTATTAATTATTTTATGCCATCGGGGTATTCTTTTATTCTTTTGTCTGAGTCATTTAGCTGCAGCCATGCTGGAGCACCGTCTTAAAGGGTTTTAGTCGAAGAAATCGACCCTCGGACTAAGTCTTTGTAAGCCTAAGACTTATTCTATCGTTTTCTTTTTGCCGAGCCGCTATATAACGGTGATATAAACACCAGCATCGGTTGTCAAGCGATGCCGGGAGGCGGGGCAAACTCAAACATACAAAGACACACACGCACATATATACACTGGATTTCTTTCAGTTTCTGTCTACCAAATCCACTCACAAGGCTTTGGTCGGCCCCTAGCTATAATAGAAGACACCTGCCCATGGTGCCATGCAGTGGGACTGAACCTGGAACCGTGTGGTTGGGAAGCAAGCTTCCTACCACACAGCCACACTTACGCTTATCACCACGCGTGCGCCTATCGCCACGCTTGTGCTTATTGACAAGCTTGCGCCTATCGTCACGCCTTCGCCTATCGCCGCGTTTGTGCCTATCGGCACGCTTGTACCTGTCGCCACGCTTGGGAAACTCACTCTGCGTGTGCATGTCTATCTTTAATCCGAGAAAATAGGAATCTCGAGCTGGTGATGCGTTAAAAAATATAGTTTGAACAATTAGAAAACTATTCTCTAGAATTGGTTCGCTACAATAAGCAATATCCTACGGCAAGCAAAAAGTGCTTACTTCGTAGGAAATCATGATATAGTATAATAACATTTCAAATAGTTTTTTAAGTTGGTAGTTCGTTTCGCATGTTGATTTTCGCATGCTTTGCTGGAAATATTCTAACTAGTATCTTAGCTTATCCGGTTCTCAATTAACGAAAGTATGTTCTTACGTTATTTTCCTTTGTCCATATGCAAATCATTTAATTGAACAAACGTATCATCCACAACGAAAAGGAGCAGTGTCATCTATGTTTACGTTAATAACTTAAGCCACATTTTTTGTTAACAACGCATGCAGCTAATATACAGCTTCGAATTTTGCTTGCAGTAGCAAATTAATAGTTATATCTGTAATATTTGCTGAGAACATTATTTCTAATTCATTGAAAAATGTAGAGTCCTTCAAAGTGAATATATATTTTGCCCCCAAGCTAAATCAGTAACAATTTTTTAATGTGTTTTTAATGCTACGAAAGAATTTCGTATATTTTGTGTTTTTATCTTATGGATTACCATAGTCCTTAGTTAAAATATTGAGGTTCATATGAAAATCGTCTATTCACGAGGAAGCAATTGATACGTTGCTCTATACATCAGCTATAGAAACTAGAGATTTCAACCCAATTATTTTAATTTAAAATTCATGTACTCAACTCTTGCCACAATATGAATTATTTAGTACATATAATTACACAGAAAACACATTTACTTAATGCATAATGATTCCCTGTGGAAGGACCTCAAGATATATCAAAATGAGTAGGATTACGTAGATCATTTAAACGCACGTTTCCTCTTACATATGTATTTAACGCCTATATTTATATGCAAGTTATTGTGCATGCATGAGTGCTCGTGTGTCAAAATGCCTGTAGATGGCTGTATATGCATACAAAGGTACATATATGTGTGCGAATGTAGATGGGTGTATATTTGTGTGCATGCATGTGCATATGTGTATGGATGTGTAAATGTATGAATGAATACAGAAACAATGCGAAAATTCATCAATAATCATGAAAATATATTATATGCTTACACAAGATATATGCCTATCGGCTATGCTGTTCTATGCACAATTATGTATACAGCATTGCATTTCTTTACGCATAATCAAATGCATTTTCATTTTCCGTAGTTATATTTGCGTATGTCTAAATTCTTATGCGTACATACTTTGGCAAAATTAAAAGTTCTTTACCCAATGAATTAAAATTTCTGCACATTTGTACAATCAATATTGCAGTATGGCAGGTTATCTATAACAAGTTACTTCGGTATATATATATATATATATATATACATATAGGTAGATAGATAGATAGATAGATATACATACATACATACATACATATATACATACATATATGCACACACACATATATATATATATATACACGCACACAGACAAACACAGAAGTTTATGCATATGTTTTGCTAGATTTCTTATATGAAATTGTGTGTCGAACATATCGTTGTATTTCGGGAATGTCATATTTTTTTCTTGCCAAATAAACACACGCACACTGGTATGGTAGTGGTTGTGGTTGGGTGTTATTGTTCAATTGTTCAATTCATGTTTTCTCTTGAGGCTCGGTTTCGTAAACATAAGGAATTGCATAGACGTATGATTATATGTGTGTGGCCTCTGTAATCTGACAGATTTTAGAAGCTACACACAGAAATAGACAGACATGTGAGGTAAGTAGCTTGCTTACCAACCACATAGTTCCGGGTTCAGTCCCACTGCGTGGCACCTTCGGCAAGTGTCTTCTACTATAGCCTCGGGCCGAATAAAGCCTTGTGAGTGGATTTGGTAGACGGAAACTGAAACAAGCCCATCGTATATGTATATATATATATATATATATATGTATGTATGTGTGTGTATATATTTGTGTGTCTGTGTTTGTCCCCCAACAACGCTTGACAACCGATATTGGTGCGTTTACGTCCTCGTAACTTAGCGGTTCAGCAAAAGAGACCGATAGAATGAGTACTAGGCTTATAAGGAATAAGTCCTGGGGTCGATTTGCTTGACTAAAGGCGGTGCTCCTGCTCCAGCATGGCCGCAGTCAAATGACTGAAACAAGTAAAAGAGTATCTCGAAATATTACAATACATACATACATACACATATATACACACCCATATATATATATATATATATATATATATATATATATATATATATATATATATATATATAAACATATATATGTCATAATTTTAGTGCATTTCCAAAGTATATGCATAATTTTAATAGGAATCATTTCTCTTAAACTTAGGGTCAACACCTTATTGAAATTGGTGATATGATTCTAAATTATTCTATTATCATTTCCACATATATCTCTAAATCTATCTGCTGGCAATCAATTCTGCTTAAAAGTATATTTGAGGCTCAATAAATAACTAAAGGATAGTGATTTTCAGTTTTAATTTGGAAAATATCATACTTTATGACAATTGAAATTGCAACCAAACTATTAGTGTTCATTAGTATTAAGCGATATATTATGCACACGCACGCACATCCAGAGGCTTCAAGTGGAATCCACTCTAAAATACGAACACTACCGTACAGACGACGGTAATCGCACGCATACGTATGTGCATACGTGTGCGTGTATGTGTGTATGCATGCATATGTGTTGGTCTGTGCGTAAAGCATCTTTGTTTTATATTACCCTTTTTCTACCTCTATATATGTATGTCTGTGCGTGTGAGTTTGTGTGCGCGTGTGTGTGTGTGTGTGTGTGTGTGTGTGTGTGTGTGTGCGTGCGTCTGTATTCGTGTCCGTGTGTGCATGGATGTGTGTGTGGGCGTATCATCCGTAGGTACCTCACGGTTACAGTCGTTTTTATTGTTAGCCTGTACGCTTCACTGAAATAGTCTTCGTCTATTGTGGTTTTAGTTAACCATACTCACCTTGCTTCGGTTTTAGCTGCGACGTTTGTCTCGTCAGTCTTTCATTTGTTTGGGCTCCAAGTATTCTACCGCATGAAATAGCGCGCCGATTTCCCCAAGAAATATGCAGCAAACAACCTTAGGAGGCAATGAAGCTGCCTGACATCCTTCAACAAGAATTTGATGATATATGACAGGTCAGTCGTCGCAGGTGACTTTGAGTTAAGTTACAATGACTGTTTTTGTATTTCAGGATACAGGAATATGCTTGGTCACAGTGATGTTGCCATTACTTCCTCTCGGATAACGATTCTATCACTCTCATCCCCCTTACATCTCCCAGGTTGAAGCTTGACACAACATACAGAATTGGTCGGTCACTTTTGCTTTCACCTTACGAGCATTGTCATCCCAAAATTGCTCATGAGCAGTAAAGACCAAGACTTCTGACTCCTTTAAAAATCTACGTCCTAGCTATGTCCGAGATTCTTCATCAGCTACACTAGCTACATCTGAGAGAAACAGTCCGATAGGACTCTCTCTCTCTCTCTCTCTCTCTCTCTCTCTCTCTCTCTCTCTCTCTCTCTCTCCAGTTGTTAAGCTTTTGCTTATTGCCATGGAGATGCTTTGCCATTTATCAGTAAGAATATCTTAGGCTGCAGTTTTAGAACGGATGTTCATACGCTTAGCTTTGACTGCGTTTGTTTCCAGTACGTCTAATTCTGGGATTTGTTGTATTTGGAATTCACTTAGATATACCTTTACCTGTTGTTTTGTTACTGAGTATGATGCTTTCTTGTTTTCATGCTTTAAGACTAGTTTTAACATCCAGTCATCAGAGATTTTCAGGCAGTTGTTTAAACCAATAGTGACAATCTTAATTGTTAATTCCGGTTGAGAAAGTCCACGGCCACCCTCCTATCTTGGCAGGTAAAGTCGTTCGATATTCGCCTTAGGGTAGTGCATTCTATGCAGTGTCAACAAGTTTCGTATTTTTCTGTCAAGATTACATATTTTCATAATTCACCAATTATTGATATTGAAACTGTAAGTCACGACTGGTACGGCTAATGTATTGATAGCTTGCATCCTTTTTCTAGCATTCAGCTCTGTCTTGAGTATTGCCCTTGCTCTGTGATAACATTCTCTTCTGATCCTTTCCCTCATCACTAAATGTTTGACTCCGTCCCCTTCAAATACCCCTAGGTATTTGTAGCCCTCCACCGGTTCTAATTCGTTTATGACATTCTGCTGGTCATGATTAAGATTGGATGTTTCTGTCATTTTCCCCTTGATAAAGGTAGCTTTTGCAATTTTATCGAGGCCAAATTGTATCCTGATGTGGTCACTGAATTGTTTAACATTCGCTCGCAATCCCTGTAGTTATTAGTCATAGATTGCAAAGACATTTAAATCATCTATGTAAATGAGATGATTTATATTTTTATGAAAAGTTTTATAACATTATTGTACACCATTGAACAATTTCCAGAGAAGTTTTAAAATTAGACAAGAGATGAGTTGTGATACAGAGTCACCCTGGAAAATACCACGTGAAATTCTTACATCTCCAGCATTAAGTGATTCATTGTGACTGTTCAGTCAGTGTGTTACTCCACGATCTCATATTACAGACAAGCAGTTTTGCAAAGTAGGTGCTGTTTTATGCATTTCCAGATATTTCTTAATCTAACTATGTGGTAGACTATCAAAAGATTTTTCATAGTCTATCCAGGCTATAGACAAGCTTTTGTGTCGTTTGTGACAATCTTCCTAGATCCTCTAATTGATGAGTAGCTGATCTTTACAACAATAGGACCCATGTTTACATCCTTCTTACTCATTAGAGAATAATCCACTTTCTATAAAAGAAAAACTATCAACCCAAAGGTCCTTTTCATTGTGTGTTTTTCCTTCTGCCCAGATTTTATTCCAAAATTCTTGCACTTCTTTTGATGGGACAGACTTTACTGTAACTGGCATTTTCCCTATCTTCCTGTAGAAAATGTTGATGTTATTTTTGAAAATGTTCTCTTTCAAGAATCTAACGATATTTTCATACAATGCTATGCGGGCAGCTTTAGCACCTTTAGCACATACCTTTTGTTTGATAGTGTCTATGGTGGTATCGATGTCATATATTTTGTCTTTAATTTTCGGGTTTTTGTTGGTTTGATAGACATGTCAGACTTAAGGTATTTTAAACATTCTATGTCAAACCTGAGCAGCTTAATTTAGTGTTGCCAAGGTAGCTTTTTGTGGGAATGTTGTCGTTTCCTAATCTTTTCATTGCATAGAATCGTTGAAATTTTCACGGATGCATAGTACAGGTGGTTGAGATCTGTAATATCAACATCATTAGCTGAAATTCTATCCTCAAGTACAAGGTGGATTTTATCAATTATTTTTATATTTTGGTTAGAATTGCGAATTATTGGAAGAGTGTCGGGTTAATTCATACAGGTTTCTTTAATTTTCAGCCATTCAATCATGATTTGAAATTTTAGATAACGTAGTTCTGCTGGGGGAATTTCTGTGTGAATTTCTTCATTTATTTGATTTTCATCTGACTTAGTTTTATGGTTGCTTCTGAGAGTATTTCACTTTGCTTATCACTTACATTAAGTCTTTCAATTATTATTACATTTTCATCAGCCCTGGGCTGGTCTATTTGCTCTGTGGTTTTGTTTTTTAGCTGTTGCTTCGTTCCTTTTATCTCTTACTGATTGTTTGATTTAGTCAGTCTCTACTTCAGTTGGTAATTTCTTTTTCATAATGTTTCTTCTGGCGTTGGCAAGTTTGTTTCTGTCTATGTAGGGTATTTCTGTCTCTAGTTTAAGCAGGTTTGTACAGTATTAGATTTATTTGTGGGAAAATATATGGCTTTGATAGAAGGCCGTAAGTACTTCTTTATTATCCCCACTAGACCATTTTTCATTGTTTTCCCTTCGGTTATTTGGTGACGAGCATGGATGGCCATCTGTTGGAATATTCTTGTTGTGGGGCACTTCCAGCTCCTGTGTTTCGGGAAGATTTGAACCAGTAGCTGATTTTTCGCCTCGAATCTGGTTCATCATTCGAGTACGTGGTCTTTGGTGTCTCGAGTGACGACAAATTCGGTTTGTATTTTGCATTTTTATCATTGAGGCATGACGAGCTTGAACGTTGACATTAGGAGACGGATCTTTCTGTTTAGTGTCTTTTTTTTTTTTTGACAACACCGCCTCCGTGTTCTCTGCATGTAAATATTGCTCGTAACGTAGCTTCTTAAGGCTAACAGATCTGTATTCATCTGTAATTTCTTTTGTTGATAAATTTATCACCGGACATAGTTTTTTCTGGAGTTGTTAAACTTGTGAATTGTTCACTCTGTCTGTGTTAGTTCGAAAAATAAAAATTTTGCTTCTCATTTTTTTCTGTATTTGCTTCGTTTGTGACACGTATTTTCATATACATGTATGGGTGTCCTGTAAATTTCCGGTAGTTGTGTAAGCATTGGGATGTATGTGCAGTCCTCTGAGTATTAAAATGTATATTTGATTGTATAGACATTCTAGTGTATGCGTAATTACTCAATTTATGTACCTTACTGTTTTGTTCCGTTTATATTTTATAATTTGTAAGCTTGCCGGTTTTGATTTCGCGTGTGTATTTTGCACACGTTTTACTGAGACATCGTGCATAGGAGAAACTGTGCCTTGTATGGCAGTAAATTTTCGTTTTTGTGATTATTTTCGTTAACTGACCACTCCCTTCAAGTCTTCCATAGGTGTAGCATATCCATGTTATTATTCAGCGCAGAGCTCTTCTCTCCTGTTATTATTATTATTATTATTATTATCATTATTATTATTATTATTATTATTATTATTATTATCATTATTATTATTATTATTATTATTATTATTATTATTGTAGTTGTCGTTGTAGTTGGAGGCAGCGGTGATGTTGGTGGTGTTAGTGGTGGTAGTTGATTTGGTGCTGGTGGTGGTGGTGCTCTTCTTCAGGTAGAATCGTTAGCACGCCGGGTAAAATGCTTTGCAATATTTCACCCGTTTTTACGTTTGAGTTCAATTTCCACTGAGGTTGACTTTGCCTTTCAACTTTTCGGGGTCGATTAAATTAAGTACCAGTCGCTTACTGGAGTCGATGCAATCAACTTACCCACTCTCCGTAATTCCTGACCTTGTGCCAAAATTTGAAATCATTATTATTTTAGTTACTGTTGTGATTATTATTAGTACCAACACTACTACTACTACTACTACTACTACTACTACTACTACTACTACTACTACTACTACTACTACTACTACGATATATGTAATATATTATATATAATTCTTTGCTTTACAAATGAAAACACGAACAAGTTTGTTCTCTAAGACATTGTAAAATATACTTGTAATTATACAGGAATAACAATTACTGTAGTGAGCATAAAGTAACATCATGATATCTCCTTCAACATATCCACAGGAGAAACTTCCGTAAAATCAATCACATAACTAAGAATAGATACCGAAGGCCTATTTTTGCTTTCGATAATGAAGTCTTACTATAGCTTTATTGTAATTGGTGAGAAAGTTACAGATGTTGATATTGTATATTGAAGCAAAACGTACTTCAGTTGAACTTAGAAAACATATGACAAATATTTTCTTTTATTATTTTGATTAGTATAAATATTTTGATTAAGAAACAAGACGTCTTGAGAAAATATACGTTGTGATTATCCGAACATAAATGATATATACTACTAACGACAATAATGTCAGTAGGAGCCTGAATGCAAATAAGCATGGAAACATAGGTACGAGAAATATACGAGAAATATACTTGATTAATGTCGTATCACATTACTTGTGCTTTGCGTTCTAGAGATTAAAAAAAGGTAATGATTTCATCATATATGTGCATATAAAGGAAAAGCAGCGAAGTGAAGTTTTCGGATTGTCATAGAAATCTGAAATAATCCTAATATCTAACCACAAAATCTCACGATTGCTATACGTCAAGATAAGCTGTGCTGAACACTTTTGACATAATCTAATATTCACTGCTCATATATTACGTGTGTAGCAAGAACAAGGTCACAAAACATAAGAGAACTCTCGCATAGATATTCGAGAATATACAATAGTCATTCGAAAAAACAACTTTGTTTTGGCATTCAATATGTTATTAAAACCAACACTCTGTAAATAGATCTTCACCAATATGAAGGAAAAACTATGAAATGATTTCAATATTTTACACACTATTTCATAATGTAGTGGAGAGGAACAAATGCGCCATAACTATTGAAATATTCACGTCATTAAGTAATGAATATGCATACAATACTCTCATAAACTAATCTAATCAGTGTAAGTAAAACGTATGTATGTTTTCTTCAGAATGGTAAATATACATTAAATGTTGTTATGGAGATAATATGTTAGGCTAAAATTCTCGGTATTTAAGGCATAAAGAAATATTATTAGTTATACGTACATTACAGTCCGTGGCAAAACACTATGAGCGAACTGTGCATGACCATCTTAGTGGATACATGCGATGCTAATTTTACCAAACCGATTTCCTTTCGCAGAATAATATTGGTAAGGAAATAAATATCATTTCCGTATAATGCATTATTCAGAGTGATATTCATTAATCTGACGAATAATATAACATATATAGGGTTCTGCAAGAAATCTTTACAGCAAATATTATTATTGTTATTATTATTATTATTATTATTATTATTATTATTATTATTATTATTATTATTATTATTATTATTATATATATTTGCCTACACACACACACAAAGACACACAAATGCCTGCGTGCACGCACACACACACACACATATATATATATATATATATATCTTCATTTTTATACTTGTCTCAGTTAATCGATTGCGTCTAAGATGGGGCACTGCTTCATACGGTTTAATCGAACAATTCCTACGCTGTATTTATACATGTATTTATATACGTATTCATATATATATATATATATATATATATATATATATATATATATATATATGTATGTGTGTGTGTGTGTGTGTGTGTGTGTGTGTGTGTGTGTGTGTGTGTGTGTGTGTGGGTGTGTGTGTATGTGTGTGTATATATATATTTGTGTGTGTGTGTGTGTGTGCATATATATATATATATATGTGTGTGTGTGTGTGTGTGTTTGTGTTTGTATGTGTGTGTGCTACGATAGGATGGTTGTGTGTTTTTGTGCCTATGTTTATTTATGTATGTATGTCATGATTCAGTTTTATTTCAAGATTTCTTGCCAGTAGAGTTAGAGAGAACCGTTTTCTTACCTAAATGCCATGCTCCTTCATTTAATTTCAACAACATCAACCCTGTATTTGTGCAGTATCTGGAGTCGCTGCAGGTTCAGATTTGCATGTTTTGTTTTAAAGCATGTTTTCCGATACATAACATTGCATGTCTAGTCATGCACATATATACTTAAATGGCAAAGTTACAGTAAGTTTTACAGACGTTTACAGCTTCAGTGATGACTTGGATCTATAATCTTGAATGTGGTTCTCCGTACTAATTTTGAGAAGCCCAATTTCTCACGATTGTTACTTATGTATGTATGTGTGTATATTCTCTTGTAGACAAATTTACGTGAAATATTGTTCTAAGAAAGGAGCTGGTATATAACAAAATGTAAAGCCCCATCACTGAAATGAACAAGAGAAAAGGAATATCACATGTTGAACTTGAGAAAGGTCTTGCATATTCATATTGCGCCACTTTGTTTGCGTCTTTATACTGATATTCATAGTAGTACGCAATACAATCATAAAGGAAGGAATTTATATGAATATCTTGGAAAATTGGAGGTGAAGGTTTCCTCGATGGGGAAAGGATACACACACACACACACACACAAACACACACACACACACACACACACGAACACATACATATATCATTGAAAGTATTAAGATTAAACAACCATTGTGGATACGGTAGAAAGTAGAATCAAGGAATCTCGTTAAAAAGACTGTCATTAATATATTAGTTGGATACAGTGCTCAAACATAGTATTACCTTTAGGAGGTCGGATTGGCTTTCTGAAAAATAGATATTCTGGCTATAGACATAAGAAGAATAGTGCTGTCAAATTATTAAAATTGCTACAACCTGGTCTCTCAGATGCTTAGAATTATACCATTATTAATTTATCCGTAAAAGAGCCTAATTTTCATATGGTGAATTAATAAATTTTTTCATAGCTTTCTGTTCTGATCTAGAATCGGGATGACGTCAAGTTTTCCCCTCCTGTTTTCAGCTATTACAACAGTATGTAGCAACTAAATACTGAATTTTATACAATTGACTATAATACATACTCTGATTTCGATTCGTAATGGTCTCTCCTTTGCCCTTCAGGTTTCAGGGATTGTAAGAGTATGTAGAAACCAAATACTGGAGTTTATACAATTCACGGTGACCAAAAACAAAAATGCGTCGTTAACATAATTATTATTGTTACATGATTTAAACAGAACTAACAGGTTGAACAATTAATATAAATGACTTATACACCATAAGGCACTTCCGGTATGCTTGCTTTTATCAACTTATGTTTGTGTACATATACAACCAGAAACACGGAAGTAATTTTCTGTAAATAGAATAGTTTAAAGAAACTAAATATAGCAACGATTATCCCATTACCTCACATTATTTTATTAACTGGAATTTTATATGAAACATTGATTTCTAGCACAAAACAGCCTTACAAACACGCTGGAATGATCAAAATAACATTTCAAAATAACATTTTAAATAGAAATAAGCGAGATATTGGGTGAAAAATTACCAAACCTCATTTGAATAACAGATAAATATACCTAGTAGATATAGCAAAAAGGTTAGATATGTGTAAATATTGACAGATAATTACGAAATTTGTAATTTTTAAGTGATCTCATATGAGATCACTGGTAGGTAATGAGTTAAGCACATTTTCAATAAGTATAAGAGAGAAAATGGTCAACCTTATCAGACCTAGAGAAGTGATGTGAGTTACAAGAACACAAGTAGTTTTTTTACATTTAAGATACCATAACAAAATAGTGAAATCTTTGTATGTGAGTGGGGGGTGGGGTCAACATGTGATGAAATCGAGCCCATTTCTTGACTGGCACTTATTTTTTCGAACAACGGGGCGGTGAAAAGCAAGTTTCATCCCAGTGAATTCAGAACATAAACGGTTGTGTTGTATTACTGTATGATAAATGATCAGCTGCTCTTAAAATATGTGGTCGCTAGGCAAGTGAATTGCGTTTGCGTCGTCAATGGATAAGTTAGAAATAACACATAAATCTCTCTCAAATCGTAACCTACTGTCTACTGTCTAGTTTGTGTGTAAATGTGCGTAGACGAGTGAAAACACATACGCACGGATGCATGCATACACACACACGCACACACACACACACACACACACACACACGTATATGTATAAACAAGCACACAAATACACACGTATATTGACAGGTGTGTGTGTGTCATTTTCTCTTTACATATATAGTGCTTGTTTAATGAAAGAAATCTCGAATTAAAGAATAACAATAACAACACAACTTACCTCGTAAGAAGTACAAAATAAATACCTGATTTTAAACGTAAATTTTATGTGAAAGAGATGGTGCACGTATCACTTGAATTAGAAATTATATGCAGAAAAATTAATCTTTTGTACGGATTCAAAAACATAATTATCCATTGTTATACGTATGAAATTTAACTACATACGTTGAATTATTAACAATGATTATAAACATTCGCTTTATTCAGTTGAATACTTCCTCTTCCCTATGGTGAACACGTGTTTGAAAGGAATTACTGCATTAAATAATACATTCATAAATTATAATTATATTCCTTGTGTCTAATTGATGAGTCATAAAATAATTTAATAATTATGAGATGCTATTCAAATATATTCAAATTCATATTAAAATTACTGCAACATATAATCACTTTTACAATTTTATTTTCTCTTTTCTTTTGAACACTCAAACTTATATAGATACATATATTCACAAAGAGACAAACGTGCATATACACACTCGCAAATATAACGGCGTGGTGGCAGCAGTCGGCCTTTTGATCGAACCAAGAGAAAATTTTCCTCATCGAATTATAATATTACTTGACATACTTCTTACCGTCTTCTGTTGGCGTGACGTTTCCCAATCCAGAATGCTCAGAGCCTAGACAGATATCAAAAAGCACTACGTGCGATGCTGTAACTATTCCGTCAATTCATCAACCTACACAGTTATCTACTTTATTGTTTCTCAAAGAATGAATGATAAACTTGACCTCTGTGGTATTTGAGCACAAATACAAAGAACGTTGGAACACATAATGCGAGCAAACTGTGTACATCTCTAACTATAATGCTAATTGGTAGCATTACAGTCAGACGTGTAAATAAAGACAAACACACATTTCCCACAGACTTTGGTCTCTTCTCCGTTATATTATTCTACACCATCTAGATTAATTACGATTTCTGGTGACCAAGAGACCAAAGATTTTGGTCTTCTTACTTTTCTTTTGTTTTTCCTCGTTCCATATTTAGCATCAACCTGCTTGCACCTATATATATATAGGATCAATTACATTTAGCATCAGCCCAATGCGCCTATAAAGATAGGCGCAGGTGTGGCAATTTTGTAAGAAAGTTGATTCACGACAGCATGGCTCTGGGTTCAATCCTACAGCGTGGTACCTTCAGCAAGTGTCTTCTGCTACAGTTACGGCCGGAAAAAGACTTGTGACTAGATTAGGTAGACACAAATTGAATATGTATATATGTATATGTATATGTATATGTATATGTATATATGTTTGCATTTGAATGTGTATCTGCGTATGCGAGTGTGTGTGCGCGCGCACGTGTGTATGTATGCATGAGTGTGCATGCGCGTGCGTATGTGCGTGATTTTCCCCTACTGCTTCACATTCGGTGTTCTTTTTTTACGCCATTTAGTTGTTCGGCAATGAGAAAATGAAAAAAATAAGTACCAGAATTAAAAACAAAGTAGCGGGGTCAATTTCTCGGAGTAAACCCTTCAAGGTAATACCGTGAAACGGATATATACACACATACATACACACATGCATGCATATATATATATATATATATATATATATATATATATATATATATATATATATATATATATATATATATATATATATATATATATATATATATATATATATATATATATATATGTATATATATGTATATATATATATATATATATATATATATATATATATATATATATATATATATATATATATATATATATATATATATATATAAACAAATAATAAATCAGTATATGCATATATACGTACGGGTAAGAGGCTTAGAAAGCAAAGCATCATAAACTCGGTGCAGTTGTTGAGCATAAAGGTTAGCGTTTGCAGCACGATCATCTCACAATACACAGTTGGGCATCTCGAGGATTTGCTAGCGGTTGGAGGCAAATGTTGATACATCGTTGAACCTGGACATTGGCCAGTTCAGGAGGAACTTCTCGATAGCAACTCTTCACAAGGCTGAGCCTATGGCGGTGTCGATTGATGGCGCTTTGTGAAGGACTAAGCTTTGCCGACAGTGCTTGTCCTTGGCTGTTGTTCAAACATTCCAACCCACATCTTCTACAACAGAAAGTCTCCTCTACCTTCATTTACTTTTGAACCTGGTGTGACTTTTCTTGAATCATCTGAACCCGTTTTGTGTCATATAATCGTTGACATATCCTGGAGTTTCCACATTATTAATTTATTTTATCGCTGCTCTTGCACGTACTCTGCCCTTTTTCATACGTAACGTAAAATGACTCTAAGGGTAATAATTTTTTCACCACTCAATATCAAACTATAGAATAAAGAACACACAGACACTCATTATGACCAGTTTTATTCAATCTGTGTATACGAGGCATTGCTATTGGATCAAGGTATCAGTCATTGTGTTCTGCCTAGTTATTACAGTGATATATTATGTGTATCATATGTATTTTACCCTGTAATATTTCATGTTAGTTTTAAGGATTCCGTCCCACTTATACTATTCCTATGGAGCAAGTGACTTATTATTGTACACTGGCTATATTTCAGTCTATTTAGATTGCTACTCTTATTTCATTAAGTAATGCTTTTTCTGCATTGCTCCTTCGTGGTCTGTATCATAAATACCCTGACATGGATCTACGTCCCTTTTGCTGTAAGTCTAACACATTAGCAGTGCATTAATACATCGAAAGAACAGTCCTAACTATGGTGCAAACAAGGAATTTTAAATGTAGATACTACAAATAAACTAATCTCTGCTGCACACTAAACATACAGTAAAGAGGTTTTAGTATTGTTATTCTGTCGAGCATGTAGTTAAGTCAAATTTTAACAATTAATCTCATTTCTCAGTGTCATTTGATGTTTCTCATATAAACCTTATACACAGCAAATTATTTCCTCCTATTCCGGCAGACGCAAGCATAAATATACTTACGCTGATGAGGCATGATAAGCTATAAAACATTCTCATTTATCAACGTTGCTGGTTCTGCGAAAGAATATACTTTCTGATAAATGCTTTTAACCCTTGTGCGTTTGTTCCTGCTGTTAAAATACAAAGGAAATAATAAAAGCTAGCCTTGAAACATAAAAATGAACCCTTTTATAATGTAATTATCCTACAAACGTCTCCTAGTAGTGAACGATATCTGTAGTATCATTTATAGTCTACTACATTGCTTCCATCGTTAATGCGGCCCCAAGCAAGAAACAATGACTTTTACGGTGGATTTATAACATGCTGCCTGCCTTATTTAATATATAGAAACGGACGTGCATAGCTAATATTTTGATGTACATATTAGTAATAATGTACGTTTATGATACAAACTTGGTATATTATTTAGGAGAATCGTAGTAATCTCTGAATAAATGTTTTATGACACACTTTGTCGAGGAACGCAAATTGACTCGTAAATAGTATAACATAAATGTGATATAAACACAGCAACAGCAACCAGTATACGAAATCTAATTAAAAATAGAGAATATGGTATACGTTATATAACTACTCAATGTAAAATCGATAAATCTATTATTATATCATTATCACATAAATATTCACATGTCCAATCTCTAAAGGCGAATTATAACTAATGACACGAGTCAAACTTAACGAGTTTTCAAACCTCATTAATAAAATCAATAATAATAAATCTGACAAAAAGTAGCTGTATGAAAAACCTTTCACATATTGGATATTAATTTATATGCCGATGCGTGGAATTGCATATATCACAACATAGTACAAACGAAGTACCTATGAATACATTCTAATAAGAAGGAAACGTTTATAAAACTAAAATACAAATGACATATCACCTTCAAGAAAATACATTAAAATATACATAATCCCCTCCGAATATAAAAAAAGTATCGCAAATGGGTAAAGAAATTGCAACCTAAACAATTATTCAATTGTATAGCGTAATTTCTAGATTAAAATATTGTGAATACATGATTTTATTCAATCCATGAGCAATAGCTAAACTATTGTCAACATAGTATTAATGGATATTAAAAGACGAGGACTGCGACATATAAGACATCATCGAATGACCAAGAAGATTATCTTACAGAGATGTGTAACAATATTTTCAATCGAAGGGAATAGAAATTTTTCAAAGAGGGGAAGACATCAAAGAACATTTGAAATACAATCTGTATTAAAATTCACTTTACAATCTATAAATATATCTATGTATACACCGAAGAATTTAATCAAAACCTAACTAGAAAACAAGACAACGTGGTCGTTATATATATATATATATATATATATTATGCAAACAAGTTAAGCAATAAAAAAACCATGCCATTTTAATCCCGAGTGAGACTGGGTATCTCTGTTAGTATATATATATATATATATATATATATATATATATATATATATATATATATATAGAGAGAGAGAGAGAGAGAGAGAGAGAGAGAGAGTGAGAGAGAGAGACAGATGAATATACGTATGTATATGAGTATATATAATCATATGTACATATATGTACACGCACACGCACACATATACGTATCCATATACACACATATATATATTAATTTATTTTATATTGTAGAAATATA
>NC_142931.1:64533816-64558816 GCF_046866305.1 Octopus bimaculoides | reverse complement strand
CCGGTTTTTGTTCCATCATGTAGTGGCTTGGGAAAGTGTCTGCCACTGTAGCACCGGACTGACCAGAGCCTTATGAGTAGACGCGAGACTCTGAAACGAAAGATTCCCGTTGCATATATATGTTCTGTGTGTTTGTATGCCTATCTATGTATATTTATGGATATATCTATATGCGTGTTTCTTTATGTTTATATTTGTCCTCACCACTGCCTGTAAAACGTCCTTGGTTTGTTTACGCTCCGAGTATCTTAGCGATTCGTAGAAAGGAAGACATAGAATAAGTGCAGGGTTTGAATAAAATATATATTGAGGTCGATTTGTTCGACTAAATCCTTGAATGTACATAGCAATGTACATTTGCGTAAATGTAATTTGCGACAAAAGCAATCACGATTAATCGAAACAGCAAATAATTCAAACTAGCATTTGATATGTACCACAAACTCAAGCATTATTTGCATAGACCGAAAATATTAATAACTCCCATGTACATTTCGCTAATCAGATTTTCCAATATTAATAGGCAGCGATTATTCAAGGATCCATAAAATTATATTATTCATTATAGAGCAATATCAAATGCCATTGTGAATACAAAGCCCTATTTTGCTAGTATTGGCAGTTAATTTGAGCAATTACTTAATCTTGGACGAGGAGGAACCTAAGTAGCCTAAATAAAATGTTTTTCTCTCTCTAATATAAATAAAATGTTTTTCTCTCTGCTGAAAGGACTTTGTTTACTTTCAATGAAATATTTTCAAAAGACTCTAAAACCTCATTAATTTCTGAAGTAATGCATTATGGGTTAGAAGCCCACGTGTGGTAAGATCGGACGATACATGATTCGCTTCTTTAATTGATGATTTTTCTAATTTCCAATGCAAAGGAGAAAGGTTGAGGTATTAGAAAGTGAATTTATACTAACTTCAAAATTATTTTCAATAAAACGTAAATACATATTAGATATATTGCAAAAGCATATTAATACTAACAGCGACATCGTTTGACGAGAAAAATATGCACAAATATTCACATTGTATCGCTAATACCACAAGGTTAAACGTTGAAATATTCACATATATAAAACAAACAATTGCAACACAGATATTTGTAAATGCATAGCATGTATATGCAAATAATGTAATACTTGTGTGTGTTTGTGTGTGTGCGCGCGCGTGTTTTTGTATGAATGAAAATTTGCGTGTATGTATGTATGTATGTATGTACGTACGTATGTATGTATGTATGCATGTATCTTTATATGTATGAATTATATGTTTGAATTATTGTTGTATCAAAGCACACTTACTAGTAGCCATGTATACACGAAGGAATGAATAAATGAATTGACAATCAAGTTTTTCGTTAATGTTAAACACTTGCCAAATGTACGACATTGGATATTATATTGTCAGAAAGAGTCATAGACGGTGACAGAATTAAACGGATCATTTCTTCATTGAAGGATTATTGTGTATGTTGTTTAATGCAGGTATTGACAAAGGAATTCTCCTGAAAGTGTTGCAATATTTGCATGCAGCAACGAGTGTGATATCAGGCTATCTATAACCTTATCGTTATTGATGGCAGAGAGTCTTTGAACACAATATTTTCTAATAGTTTTATTCTGCTCTGATGTTATCACTGGGGATTCTTAGCTTATTAGATGAACTCTTAATGAAAAGTATAGCAAACTGCGTTTTCACGATAATTACTGAGAGGTAATATTTTACTGCATATACTGCAATCTAGATATTAATAACGTGACCGAAAGATATTGTTGACGTCATTTTCGTTTGGCTAGTTATTGAATACATTATGATATGAACAGTTATTTTACCTATTTTATGTTTACGTATGCTTCCGCCAGTTTACAGTCAAATGCATCAAATATAATTTAATTCTATGAATATCTGTTATTGACTAACATATTCTCACTGTTGTGTCATCGATAGATTGTATGACTAACATATATGATATAGATTTTCCCATAACATAGTTATGCAGAAGTTACACATTCGAATTCATGATATTACAATAAAGTGTTGATTCTAACATCAAATTTTAAGGTATTAAATTTGATACGCAATTGCACAGTTGAAATGCAAATTTCTATAATTATTGACTAGAGAATTACATTTAATATATGACATGATATTACATTTTATTTAAAGTAATTTCTATCAGTATACAAAAACTTTGTAATATTCTATGTCATTTATGAACCTCATTACAAGGCTCGAACGCATAACTACAAATTCATTAATGTTGCCCGTAATATGCCAAAATTTGAAACGAATATTACGTCCGATTCGATAACAAACACTTTCACATGTTTTTTCTGCTACTTAAAAACGTGACCACAATACATTCATACTGGGAGCCTTACGTGTTTGCATGATATGCTTATAAAAAACATCTAATTCTTCCCCAAATAACTACTACCTTAAAATATAGCAGAGGTATAAACGGCAAAATGTAGTCGTACATACAGAAAATGGTAGTTGGTGACATCAAGACCACTCTTGATGATGTTTTGCTCTCTCAGAACATTTGAGGTTAAAGAACATCATCAACATCTTCATGTAGAAACAAAAGTTTTGGTTTCTTTCATTGGTAGTCTTTCTGTAAATTTATAGCCGCAACAATTACATGCGTTTTATATTATTTACTTCCAGCGGTTGGGATAATTTGGTTGGTCAACGATGTAGTTTCTTCCAACATTTTTAATAGAGAGTGTTTTAAGCAGATATATGACGCCAAAGTACACCAAAATGTGAGGTTATAGGAATCCCGAACTGTACATTCATAAAAATAGTTCTGATGACGATTTCTTAGTTTTCAATTCATTCTGCACAGCATCACTGTGTCTTATTATTACTGTCGGGTTATCTGATTTCTGTCTTTCGTATAATGCCACCAATGACATAATCGCTTATTAGATTTAATTGAACAAGTATTTCGTTGTTACTTCTACCTCTGACATGACGTATTCCACAACATATTGCATTGAAATCCTTTAGGTATTCACCGAACCTGAAATTGTATTAATTAACAGAGTTTTCAAAAAAAACTGTTAGAGATGACATCAGCGCTAACGTGCAGTTTCCCGAGACAAACGTGTGCTCTTTCTTCACATCCTAATGTAGCTGCTTTGTTGTGAGAGTTAGAGACCATTGTGTCCAGTCTTTACACAAAGCATGAACACCTTTAACTGAAAATATCCACTCAGATTTCAATTTACAAGCATTTGAGAAAGCAGTTCAGTTCCAGATGCTCTGTTTTGGAAAGACGATAAATCTCGCACAGTTAGTATGTATTGACAAAGATGGGATTTTCTGCTTGTAGAACACCTCATAGTCTGTTAGAGAAATGCTGAATGAAATCTCAGGAGATCAAGAATTTCAGAATTCTAGATTGCAATGCTGTTGCAAAATCGTACGTAAAATTCATATACCTTTTGCCATTTCACATGCATTATATTTTTCTTACTGCTGGGTATCTAGTAAGCACCCTCAATAGCTAACCTAGAGGAGGTGTCAGTCTAGTTTGCCGACAACCAAACCAAATCGTACGCTGTTATTATGCGTGTAATGAACACAACCAACACCTGACACACACAGAGACATATATATATATACTTTATATATATATATATATATATATATATATATATATATATATATATATATACACTGATTCACACCTATATAAAAAACGGAACCATTACCATTACCAAAAAAGCAAAACAAAACCTAACCCTAACTTTAAAGCCACCAGTGATACAACATCGGGAGCATCCCAACTTCAAATAGAGAAAGGAAAAATGACTACCCACAGGATAGACATTGCAACCTCTTCCCCATAAGGAGTTACCAACGAAATTTTCGTTCCAACAATCTACTAAGCAACCATGCACATTAAACCCGTACCACGCGCAATAATTACCAACGATAGCCCCCTAAAACACCACATCCGAGCATGGGATATCGGCACACACCTTTCAGTACCGTTCCAAGAACCCGCACCATACATTACAACATGGCGCCCCGCAACAAGGAACAGCTACATAACAGCTACCGTCCCAATACCTCAATCATTTTTTAGGCCCTATACGCAAACACAGAGACACGAGATAGCACCAAACAAACAGGGGGAACCAAAAGTGATAAAAATTACCAATCTAACTCACAAAGAACTAACAGCAAACCACATCAACATACTCACCAGAGGGCTGAAGTTTACACCCAGCCTCAAAGACCCAGCTACAACGAAATGAATGAAGACATCGCGGAATTCTGTAGAAATTTACGAGTCGCTGAGTAGCTATACAACAAATACATCGAGGACGAATCGTTTGTCTGAAATAGAAGTAACTACACCCACTCAAAAAGTAAGAACAAAACACTTGATCATTTCTGTGAATACATCTCGAATTACCCATATCAACATATACAGAAACAAAAACACAAACCAAACTTCAGTAAAAAAGAATGGGCTGAGCTGAACAAATTAAAAGATGACAAAACAATAACAATCAAAGAGGCTGATAAAGGGAGTGCAGTTGTCTTAATGGACATGGCATACTATATAACTCTAGTACTATCTATATTAGAAGACAACATATTATAAACAGACCCAGCACTATAGTCAGTAAAAAATAATGACAGACCTAAAATGCATGCTAAACCTATACAGAAAAGGGCTTACCAACAAAGAGTACGACTATATGACCAATTACAAAAGTAAAACCAGTCAATTATACGGTATCCCCAAGATACATAAAAGTGAGAAAATAAGTAACACATGTAGGAAAGCCACATACATAATAATCAAAACGCTTACTTCTAATGACTTCAAATTCATACCTATAATAGCAGGTCCCGTATGCAAAACCCACCATCTCAGTATCTTTTCATTTTTGTATGCGCCCTGTTAGAGCCTAGTCAGGTTCATGGACCCGGTTCCTCGGTTTCAATGGCGTATATGTTCTCCAGCTGGATGGGACGCCAGTTCATCGCAGCGTTACTCATTTTTGCCAGCTGAGTGGACTGGAGTAACGGGAAAGGATGTGTTTTGCTCCAGAACACAACGCGGCACCTGGTCCAGGAATCGAAACCACAATCTTACCGTCATGATGCTGACACCAAAACCGCTAAGCCACGCGCCACCACACATATTTTCATACATACACACATATATATGCATTATATCCATATATGTATGTATGTATATATATATATATATATATATATATATATATATATATATATATATATATATATATATATATATATATATATATATATATATATATATATATATATATATATATATATATATATATATATATATATATATATATATATATATATATATATATATATATATTTCTATCTCTCTCTCTTTTCTTCATATATATTTATAGACACACTGTTTTAATAAGAAATTTTCTTCAATTATAACTTATTAATTATATTAAAAAAATTAAAAGAATCAATAACATTAACTGTATGGAAGTAGGTTTTCATATTGTGTTCTAAAAACACTCATCAATGAAGGCGCTTACAAACAATACAGAAACCTGTTTGTAGAATGTTCACGTCATTCTTAATTTTGACCTTACGTACGTTTTTCTCCAAATATATAGATATACGTGTGTGAGTGTATGTGTATAAGCGCAAACTTGGATGTTTGTTAAGAAGTGTGATTCCAAAACACACGGTTCCTTGTCTAATCCCACAGCGAGACACTTTGGGCTAGTGCCTTCTAATATAGCCTCGGGCCAACAATAGCGTTGTGAGTGGATTTGGTAGACAGAAGCTAAAAGAAGCCTGCCGTATTCATACATATATACTTATATACACACATACACACACACACACACACACACACACACACACACACACACACTCGATGTATATATATCGTACACCGCCATCTTAAAAATATGAATCAATGGGTACTTTATTTAAGCGCGCAATATGCCAGGCAAAGAACATTTGAGAAGATTAAGACTTGGGTATCTTCTTTCATTTCGAATGAATGTCGGGAATATTCCTTATTATCCACTTTGTAGTACCTAAATCTAACCTAACATTATTTCGCTTAATATCATGAACGCTTTTTGTGATCTCCAGTCTCACTACATACTCAGGTGGGATTTAAATGTTCATAATTCACTTAAAGGATAGAAGTGTATTCATCTTGGAGATAAAAATTGTATCTGTGATATATAACTCGATTCGATGGAGCATAACTCATATCTGTAGTATGAGTAACTCAGCTCTTTAGAAAAAAAAAGCTATAAAGTTAAAACCCTCTCTCCTGAAACAGAGCAACTACAGCTATGAAAATGCTTGAAAATATTTAAACTTACAGTAATTTTGTTTTTCCTTTGTTAAATTCAATAATGAGGCATTTTGATTTATTCAACATTTCTGAAAGCGTAGTTAAGTAAACAAAAATTACAAATGTGTATCATCATAACATTCGGCTTTGTGGCTAATTCAAGCAATAACAATGCACTAATATTTATTCCTTTCACTTTCGTTCATTCATATTTTTCCAGCCGTTAAATTCAATCAACCCATTATTGATCAATCGCATGAGAAAATGTTATATAATTGTTTCTGTCATTTTCATTTAGTTACTGGCTCGGTTTTGATTTCTCTGAGACTTTTCTACATTTGGCACAATTCACTTCGCTGTTATTTTATGAGTGAGTCAATAACAAACCAAAGCACCATGAATGAATTATTTCTTTTTCACGTTGATTCATTATGCTCTTGACGTATTTTAGTTCGTATAATTATTACATCGAAGTTGTATTCTTAAACTCTTGATGTCAATTCACCATAGATGCCAGTCTGGCTGGAGACAAAAAGATATTTGCATTAAAAAAGGGAAATGAAACAACTACGTTGTATTACAGTTTCAACATAATATTGATCTTGTAGACATTGTGAATGAGGTATAAATTTTAAATTGAAAAGCCTCCATAGACACATCTTCACTCTCGACAGATCAAACACAATTCGGTGATTAATTTGGAATATACTTCAAATAAAAGTGTACGTTACTTTGATGATTGCATTGGAATTAATTTACAAATGAAACGTGTTGTGTTAAAAGTATTCAGAATTAATATAGCTGTTTTCCAAAGATATTAGCATAAATATTTGAGTTGTAATTATAAAATCCCTGTTAAGATTCATTTCCTTGTATATCAATTGAAAAATAAACAAATTCTGTAAATAATGGAGACTTTGTTTTTAAGACGAATAAAACTGAAATTGTGATCATTTATTTATATTTTATGATCAAGATGTTAACGTCGCTAGGATTTCTAACAACTGAAGAAGAAACTATGAATTGATTGCCTGATTTATTTTACCAAATGCTACAGCAGGCTAGAAATCACCACATTCAGGCATCATTTAACCTCGTTTAATAAACTGTTTCAAACGAAATTAAGCAATAGCCAGATTTTCTAATAGCGGGTATACTGGTTCTGCCTACCTATTCTTCAGGTAACGCATGAACAACTTTAACTCATTTCCTTTTTCCACCGTCTCATCTTCCCGCAATTCCTTTCTTGTTCATATATTTCGTGCTATCTTCAAGATACAGAGAGCAAAAGTATTTTCCCTCAGATCTAACTACTAAAATGGAAACAGCACAAACATGATATCATGTTTGTTCAACAAAGCAGAACAAATTTATTTAATACTAGCTGCACTCGTGAAATATTCACGGAAAACAAAAAATGTAAGCATCTGTAAACAGTGCAGTGATGCCATGAGAAATGTTGGTATATTATATATATATATATATACTCATTTACTCTTTTACATGTTTCAGTCATTTGACTGTGGCCATGCTGGAGCACCGCCTTCAGTCGAACAAATCGAACACAGGACTTATTCTTTAAAAGCCTAGTACTTATTCTATCGGGCTTTTTTGCCGAACCGCTAAGCTACGGGGACATAAACACACCAGCATCGGTTGTCAAGCGATGTTGGGGGGACAAACACAGACACACAAACACATACACACACATATATATATATATATATATATATATATATATATATATATATATATACACATACATATATACACATACATATATACGACGGGCTTCTTTCAGTTTCTGTCTACCAAATCCACTCACAAGGCTTTGGTCGGCCCGAGGCTATAGTAGAAGACACTTGCCCAAGATGCCACGCAGTGGGACTGAACCCGGGGCCATGTGGTTGGTAAGCAAGCTACTTACCACACAGCCATACCTATATATATATATATATATATATATATATATATATATATATATATATATATATATATATATATATATAATGTATAGATAGATAGATAGATAGATAGATAGATAGATAGATAGATAGATAGATAGATAGATAGACAAAGAAAAAATTAATACGAATCGAACCCATACACACACACGAACACACACCCGAATACGCACACGTGAAACTTCATGGACAGCCATAACGATATCAATAACACCACTAACAAGTTCAGCAGCAGCAGTAGTGCCAACAACTCCCACAATGGCAACACCGTGGGGGAACGCACATATACAGAAGAGTACAGGGACTGTACCACTTTTTAATCTCAGATCTTAGGACAACAGTACCACAATGGAGTGAGCGGATGGGCTCTGAGGAAGGCCACACTGCTGCTAAAAACTATGTCATACACACAAGCATACAAACACATACACACAAACGCGCACACTCACACATACACACAAACAAGGACACAAACGTAAGCACACATAAAGATACACATCTTAGAAGAACAGAGTGGAGTAAGTGGAGCAAAAATACACACGGAAACAAAAAGTATCGCTGAAGAGGTCAGAGGTGTATAACAATAAATTTCCAGACAATGGACAAAAATTAATTAGACAAGTAATAAACGAGTGAAGAAAAACATATATATAGTGCGTGTGATAAACAGTCTAACATACATTTATTACCATAAGAAAACGGTTTGCCCCCTGTGGTCTCCCCATACAAAACAAAACATCTCGAGGATTGAATCACTCCAGAGGGCACTCACTAAACGAATTGAAGGCATGACTGATCTTGATTACTGGGACCTCCTCCTTAAAGCCTTGAAGTTCTACTGTCTCCAGCGCCGCCGCGAGCGGTACATCATCTGTACGATGTGGACAATATACCACCAGCATTGCCCAAACGACCGAACATTAGTTTCAAGGTTCATCCAAGGCTGGGACCATGGGACGTACGTCCCCTGCCCAATTCAGGATCACAACATATAGGTACAATACGGCATAATTTCTTTTCCTCAACAGGCCCTGACCTGTTTAACATTGTCCCGAAACAGATAAAAGAGGAAAAGGATCCTATCAGCTTTAAATGGAGTCTAGGCAGATTTATTCAAGGAATACCAGACAAGTCACCCATACCTGGATACAACTCACTCAATAAGAACTCACTACTTGAATGTACGATAAACAAAACTTGACTGTAAAAAGGATTTAGAAAATGCTACCAGCTGGTGCTATTAAGTTAGACATGGCCTGGACCAATCTTTGGTCGAAACATATCTAAGTTTTCTAAGTTATATATATATATATATATATATATATATAGGCCACTGACATGATTTATTATAGTCTAAAAATATGAACATATTGTTTGCTGACATTTTGGCGGACATCTACCGCAGCTGGCAACAGAACGGGAGAATTCCTAGTGCTGTTTAGCTGGGATGTTATGACACTGCTGAGGAAGGACGTTAACAATTGGGTCTTACAAGGGAATTCTGTGTCCATAACTCTGCTAAACATAGCGTTTAAGATTTTGACCAACGTGTTAGCGTAAAGGCTGACGCTTTCGTCAGTAACCTGCTCGGGGAAGCAGAAACATCTGCAATCCCGAACAGGTCTATCGATGACAACCTCCTTCTTATGCAAAACAACATGGAGAAGGCTGAGACCAAACCTGGCTTCGGGGCTGCTCTGATCACTTTGGAACAATCTAAAGCTATTTTGAAGCCATTCTGAAAACAGGCGGTTTCTTACCCGTTTTCTGAGGTTGGATCAAAGCGGCACCTGATAAGTGGTCAAAGTAAACGGTCTCCTAACGGTGCCGTTTAGTATCGCTTGCTCGGTCCGTTAGGGCTGCCCGCTGTCACCTTTTCTCTAGGTACTAGCATCCAAGTCACTGCTGTGGAAGTTGGAACGGTTAAGGGTCATCCCTTTCGAATAGAGACACAGAAGAACAGTGTCGGGGTATGCGAACTACGTCTCTGTCGGTATCTTTCTAGAGAAATATGTGTCCGCTGCAGGAGATAAAATCACCGCCAACCAATTGGTGGGTTTGTGGTTGGGTTCCCGGTCCTGGAAAGGTAGGTCGATGCCATCAGACTGCGTCATCGGACGTTGTACCAACGGACTAGTTAAACTGCTCGGAGTCTGATTTGGTCCCGTCCTCCAGGTACATACGATCTAGGACGAGGTGACGAACAGGGTGGGCATTCTTATTCAGAAATTGGCTGAGAGGAAGCTGTCCCTGAAAGGTCGGGCAGAGGTGAGCAATGGCTACATCCCCTCCGTTATCATTTACAGCATGCCTTGTTCCGGTTATTGATTGACCAGTCTGGAGAGTCACTTATTTAATTTCTTGTGGAAGGGATGCGATCCAATGCTCAGGCAATCAGTCGGCTGCCAGCACGCTCTTAGTAACCAATTAGTCATACTATGGCTTCTAATACACGGACACGATCTTGAGTTGCGCCACCTGCAACAATTTCTGGGCGGTGAGCGTGTGTGGGCTCCGTTTGTGAAGCACTTACTTCTATGTCATGTGTGGAGCGGCTCTGTCTACCGCCCGAGTCCGTAGTAATGCTTGCCTCGTCGCCCTACTTTAATCGGGCAAGCAAGACAGTTTTCCTATGTCTGGTGGCCGCAGCGGAAGAGGTTGTCTGGTAGACAAGGCTGAAAGTCATGAGGTGAGCTGCAGTCCTGTTTGGTAGATATCAAATTGACTTCTAAGGAAATTGTTAAAGGAAGTCGCGGATGGAGAGGGAAGTGTCATCATCGAGTGTGTTTATTGAATAAAAGGTGAATAAATGTTGCGAAAATGGAAAGAGCGGATGACACTTTTCGAAGTGCAGACTTGTTATTCGGAGAAAAGGAATTGGAGAGAGCACTCGCTGTTGGTGTTCAGAGAAATCTTGGACAGTAGGGTTCCTCGATTATCCCTAGAGGTCATCCAGTACCAGGAGGACTACATCTCTATCATACACCACTTTTTGTAACTTTAGCATGCTATGTATATTTCCCTTCCTTTTTATTGTATACCGTGTACACTTACTCATTTTTTGTTATTTATTTATCTATTTTGTCATTTCATTATATGTAAACGCCAACAGTTTGTGTCTGTCTTTGTATCGTTCAACTCATCTTTCACCCTCGGAGAAAAACAACAACCATTCTCCAGCCTCGTGGTGTTTTAGCTTCGCTTTGTTCTGATCGAATGCTTCTCTCTTGTTACATTCAATATAAACTGCACCGGATATCCTCATGCTCAACTGATGTTGCATTCTGAAAACTTGAAGATATTTGTAGTGACTCTGGTTGACTTTAGTTTTTTACCGATTAGTTTTTGGCATTGTGCACAAAGGTATATGTTCTAATTGTATTAGAGCAATGTGAATACGATTTGTGTATAGCTGCTGATGTTGGATCCACGACATCAGCTTCCAGATCCTTATAAATGTTTACCATTGAAGGATTGACTAGCTTTCAGGAAGTAAGCAATTTCTGTATCATTATTCTGCGCTTTTAAGGCAGCTGTTACAGGGTGCCTTTTCATTTGCTGAGTCAACTCTATGTCTAACGTTATTTATCTGTGAATTAAAGCTAAAGAAATAAGTTAGAAATAAGTTAGAGCTCTTGAAATATATGTCCTCAAGGAACTCACGCATCTTGTAGAGACGCATATGCGCGTCTGTGTTTATTTGTTCATATAATATACAAGATACTAATCGGCAATAAACACGCATTATTCGTCAAACGCATAGTTATTGTAGAATGCCTAAATGTAATATTTAATTTCACTAAAACGAAAACAGCAGAAAGAAAAAAAAAGAAAAGAAAAGGAATAATTGATAATAATGATTGTTTCGGTCGTCACTTTTAATCAAATATGCTTGTCTATGAACTCGACACATCGGAAATTAATATACATTTACCACACAGCTTTCGACCAGGGCATATCCGTTTCTAAATTAATATCTTCTACAATAAGTTTATTCGTTTAAATCTATCATAAATTATTACTGACATCATTATTTCTGTAAGAGAAAGTATATAACTATATGGTAATCATCAAACTTACAACTTTGTGCTTACAAGATGTACGATTTATTTGTATGTATGTATGTATGTATGTATGTATGCATGTATATATAAATGTTCATATATATTTACATACATATATACATCTATATATATATATATATATGTGTGTATGTATGTATATATATATATATATATATATATATATATATATATATATATATATATATATATGTATATATATATATATATATGTGTGTGTGTGTGTGTGTGTGTGTGTGTGTGTGTGTGTGTGTGTGTGTGTGTGTGTGTGTGTGTGTGTGTGTGTGTGTGTGTGTGTGTGTGTGTGTTGTATAGATATATATTTACACGCACACGTATGTATGTATGTATGCATATTATCCTCAATCATTTCTGAGGCTTTCGAATCTAGTGGTTCAGTAGATACATTATGACTCTGAATTCAATCAAAATAGTCCGATTAAGAATGAATCATTCGTTGAAGAGACGAAGGTTTTAAACTTTAGACAATATTGATGGTAAGTATATATATATATATGTGTATCATAAATTGATATGTAGATACATGCTTATATACAGGAAGAAAATTTTGTATGAGATTTTAACTGTACATGTTCAATAAGATTCAACTTTTTTTTATTTACATTTTCATGAATAATTCTTTGAAACGATGTTTTCCTTCACGGATTCCTGATTGATTTGCTGCAAACATTTTGATTATTATTAATTGCGTAACATTGTTCTTTTTCTACACTACAAACTTGGTCTTATCTAATTGTTTTTTTTTATCCTTGTTCTCTTGCTAAAAAACTTAGATACTACAAGTGTGCTCAGTATATATTCCAGTGTGTTTGTGCGTTCGCGCATGCGAGGGAGAAAGTCACAGAGATAGAGAGAAATACAATGGAAGAGAGAAAACCGAAACCAGACCCAACTGAAAGCTTAAGTATGCAACTAATAAATAATGGAGAAGCAACTATAGTCAATGCGAACAAAATAACAAAAAAATTAAAAACAATTCGTAGGTGAATATCAGAAACAATAAAACCTGAATGCAGGAATGTATTTTTCCTTATTCCAAGGATCAGATTTGGTTTACTGATGAATTCTGATAAGACAGACACGTTGATGTTTGATTTCTGCTGTGGTTGTTGTTGTTGTTGTTGGTGTTCTACTTCTTCTTCTTCTTCTTCTTCTTCTTCTTCTTCTTCTTCTTCTTCTTCTTCTTCTTCTTCTTCTTCTTCTTCTTCTTCTTCTTCTTCTTCTTCTTCTTCTTCTTCTTCTTCTTCTTCTTCTTCTTCTTATGCTTATTATTATTATTATTATTATTATTATCATTATTATTATTATTATTATTATTCAGGTCGGTGCCTGGAATCTAACTCGGACCTTGGGATTAGTAGCTCGCGCTCTTAATCACTACGCCATATGCCCATCCCACGGGCATATGGCGTAGTGGTTAAGAGCGCGGACTACTAACTCCAAGATTCCAATTTCGATTCCAGGAAGTGAACTGAATAATAATAATAATAATATTAACAACAACAACCCCAACAACATCGAAGAATACCTAAGGAATGAGAACTCAGGTTCGAAATTTCCCCAAGACACCTCATAAAGGCTGGAGGATATATCAGCCGAAACGTTGTGTTAACAACAAACAAGATGAGGACGAATATCCGTCAATTGTAAATAATGTAAATAATGTAAAACATGAGGACATTCTAAATTATGAGGTGAAGGTTATTCCTCACGTCTCGCAGATGAACTACAAAAAAGAACGTAAGTGGATACGATAGGAATATATTTCTATCCAAGAAGCTTATTTTACAGCAGTACTCTACCCACGAAACGAACATATAAAGCATACTCGTACAAAGTCTAGAAGAAATATCAGCCAGAACTGGATATGTCAATGAAACAAACTAACCAACATTATGAAAAAGATATAAGAAAATGAAATAGAACATTTAAAAGGAAAAAAAAAAATGCGTCTCGGAAACGCAAATAGTGCCCCATAGAATACTAAATATCATAAGTACTGAAAATGTAAAACACTAAGATAGACACAGCAGGTGCAACAAAATCGAAGTACGTAAGGAAAAAAAACCCATCAAAGCCTAGAAATTCACAATGATGATTAAAATGCACCACGCCCGAATACTATAAGAAAAAATATAAAAACGACAGTATGTGGAACAAACATAAAGACAAGACACAATGAATTCAGAAACCACGTATATGATACGTTAAAACTGTACATAACTAAGGAACTAAAAACCATCGAATAACTGAATATTAACCACAGACTGTATCTTCCCAAGCATTAGACTTAATATGACAGCAACAACAACAAAAAAAAACATCAATTTGTTTGTCATAGACTTAATCGCAACAGAAACAAATGTTAATATAACAAGGCTAAATAAAATAATATATACTGCGTTATCTGTGGCCACAAAGAAATGGACGTTCCCACAAATCCATTCGAGAAGGAGTATCAAAACCTAAATACATTGTATGGAAAACTAATATCCAGGAAAATAAAGGGTAGGATTTTAATGAAATTTGTAAACACAACTTTGCTAAGCAATGAAAAAGAAAGAAAAAATCTATAGAAGTATAAAATAATAGGACATATGACTGAGACATATGAACATCTAAAGGAAGATAGGATCTTTTTTAAAACGGGGGCCACATTTTTCATTAACGAAACACTTTGAAACTTGGATCACTGGTAGAATGTGTCATAAAACATCTTTTTCTCTTAGTCTTCTTAAAAAAAAAAGAAATCCATAAATGATTCCATGTTAAAATTGTCGTATTTCTGTAATTTCAACCAATCACTGACGTCCATTCAGCCGATATACATTAAGTGCCGACTACATAAACAAACGATTCTGAAACAATTAACCCTAACCCTAACCCTAACTCTAACCCTAACCCTAACCCTAGGGTTAGAGTTAGGGTTAGGGTTAGGGTTAGGGTTAAGGTTAGGGTTAAAGCAAATTTAAAATGAAAAAAGCAAATAAAACGAAGAATCGTTTGTTTATGTAGTCGGCACTTAATGTATATCGGCTGAATGGACGTCAGTGATTGGTTGAAATTATCGAAATAAGACAATTTTTTACATGAAATAAATTCGAATACAAAAATATTTTTCTGTTCTATAACACAAAATAGATAAGTATACGAAGTTTGAAAGTCTTTCGGTACCAAAAGCACTACGTAAAACATTAATGAAAAATGTGGCCCCCGTTTTAAAAAAGATCCGGAAGATATTCTAGCCAAAGCACAACGAACCCACCGGTATGAAAATGCCAACGATTCTTTCCACAAAATAAGTAGTTGAACTATAATCCAAAAGCGTTCTACCAAAACATGGCAAAAATAAAATAGAAATCAATGAAGTACCAGTAGCAAGAGAAGTGGAAGAATTTTGAAAGGAAGTATGAACGGCGTAGGAACTACCCCAGAAATTAGATAAATTAAAACAACAAACACATTACCTTAATAAATCTGGACACCTATAACAACGGCAGAAGTAACCCAGATACTGCAAAATTTAAATAACCGGAAAGCATCAAGATACGAGAAGGTTCTCAATGTCTGGTTTAAATATTTAAAAGCAACATATAAGGTGCTGGTAGGGAAGTTTAATGATATGCTAAATATGACATCTAAATGGCTCACAAAAGGGAAAACCATCCTACTTCCGAAATCTTAAATTACAAATCTGCAGAACAACAGACCAATTACATGTTTCCCTACAAGCTACAGAGCCTTAACTACAATAATATTGCAGAAAATGATTAGATATGCAGAAGTGACAACTAGTTTTCAATAGAGCAAAAGGAATGCTGCAAAGGCTTATATGGATGTAAAGAGCAGTTATTGATCAACAAAGCCATGACTAGAGATTGCCGATAGAAACAGAATAATCAAAGCATGGCTTGGATCTATTGCTGGAATTCTTTTAACAGTATTTCAACACATGGATCCTGGACACACAAGCCATGAACAAAGTACACCCAACAATAATAAAATACATAAAACATGTCATCAATAAGTGGCAAGCAGTTCTGTAGCTACAGGTAAAAGAGTGGGTTAGAAAAGTGGGTTAGAAAAACTAGAGCCATCCCCATTAGAAGAGGAATATTCCAAGGAAATTGCTCTCTCCACTCATTTTCTGTCTGGAACCGACGTCTTTAACCGACATGCTAAATAGAACTGTATGTGGATACAACTAATATGGAAAATTATTAATCGTCTCTTGTACCTGAATGATCACAAGTTGTATGCCGCAAACGATTAACAATGGAAGGCATTGCTAGATTCAGCGCATGAATTTACCAGAAATATTAAATTCGGCTTAGAAGTGTGTGCCAAAGCAACCGTGAAGTGAGGAATCTACTTAAAAATAAAATATCACACTAGTTACGGAAAATGAAATTAGAGAACCAGACCAACACGAGACATACAAATACTTCCGAATCAGTGAACTAGATACAGTACAATTCTCATAAATGTGTTGTTGCACTTTCTGTGGCTTTCTCTTCAGTTGAGAATTTCACCTCACTTGTGTGAAAGCGTCTTCACGAGTGACATATTCTTTTTTCCCCCAAGCTAGTCTGAAGCATTTATCAATGTGAGCAATCTTTGCTCGCTCACTTTTGGACTTTGACGAAATACACTTGTAGACAATAGTTGTTTTTCTTGTATCTTCTTGTATTTCCTTTAATGTATTTAGCAAACTATGCTGCCTTTCTCTGTTAAGTGCGCTTTGGCACCAGTTAGCGTTCTTTCTATCACGTCATCTTCCTTCAGTCGACATAACGCCTGTACAAAACCGCTTCCCATTTTCTTTAGCAGAAGAATCGCTGTTTCCGTCATATCAATGTTTGTGTTATTGGTGGCGAGGGTTGTGTTGATGGTGGTGCTGAATTTGCTGTTGCCAATGTTGGTGGTAGATCTGGGAGTGTTCTAGCTAGTGCTGATGCTTTGTGTTGTCATTATTTTCTTTTGTTGTTCTTGTGACAGTGATGGCGGTGATACTTTTTCCATACTGCGTTGTTTCTTTTGTTATTGCTGCAACTGCTGTCATTGATTTTTATTATTTCATTCTTGTGTTCTGCAGTAGGTGGCTGTTCTTTTCTACTACGGACTAACAGTCCTCGGCCACCATCTTTCTTTTTTAAAAACAAAAATTGATAAGCGTGTTCGCTACAGAAACGCCAAATTGCCCCCTTAAGGGCTGCAAAAGAAGAAATATAACTAGCCTCTAAGGTCCTGGTTAGTTTATCTAAAACACGATAGCAAATATCTGATATATATAACTTTGTGTGACAATACAAATAATTACAAATTTACGGGCGTGATGTAAAATATGACAGACGAAAAAAATCATCCTTAAATAACTCTTATTCAGGACTTTTTTGGCCGGATAAGATACTCGACCTCAAAAAAATTCTAACGAGGTCCAACCTGCAATGCCATGAGCTGATTATTTTCATATGAGATCACCATATCACGGATATATGGTTAGAATGCTTGTGTCTAGTATATCCTTATCAGGTGGGTAGTTATAATGGCTATGTTGAGCTCCGTATATTTGGGCAGTATCATTACCGAGATACTCAGCAGCTTTTGTACATTGGACAACATCTGAATTCGCAAAGCTAGACATAATAAATAAGAAGGAATTCAGTGTGAATGGAGGACGCCGTCAAATGGCAGGGTAGCAAGATTATACCTACCTTGAAAAGAATATTAATGATGATGATAATGATGATGATGATGATGATGATGATGATGATGATGAAGATGAAGATGAAAATGACGGTGATGATGATGACGACGACGGCGATGATGATGATGATATTGATGAATCTTTCTGCATGTAAATATTGGATAACGTGCATGCTCTTCATCTTTATGCTGCCTTACCTCAACTATTCCAAAAAATTGTGGTCAGGACGCGCAATTAACGTTGAAAAGTCAAAGAGAAAAGCGAAGAATTCCCTGGACCACAAGAACTACTGCACTTAGTACTACTGATGCTAGTACAGCTACCACCAGCACCGGAATCACTACCACCACCAGCACCACCACAGCCATCACCACCATCACCACCCCCACTGTCATCACCATCAACATCATCTACACCACCACCAGCAGTACTACTAATTCTACTACTGCTACAACTACTGCTACAACTACTACTTCTGCTAGTAGTAGTAGTAGTAGTAGTAGGCATAAACAAGTTAATATGAACTATTTTCAAGCCTAATGATAAACCAGAGCAATTCTTTTCAGAACATATACATTAATATAATTTGAGAGAAACATTATTTAATTACCATTTCCGTTAAAGATCGTGTGTCTGCTGGGAATATATTGACTCGTACAACCTTGACTTGATCTACTGCTCTGTAGAAAAATTCGTTTATCGAATATTTTTCAACGATTGTCTATCTGAAATAAAGACAAAAATATTGTATCTAATCTCCCCGGTATTTGTAATGTGTTAATTATTTGCGTTGATACACTTTGTAAATTGTCACTTTTTTTGTTACCATTGATTACCATATGAAAAGAAACTTCAGTGTTAAACTAGGCCGCCACCTTGTACTCTTTGGTAAACATTGTGTATCACACAAATGACGTTTAGATTTGAATAAGTACACGTCCTCTACTATGACTGGGACTTTGAGAAGGATAAATGGGAGAATTTGGACGAATTGTTTAATAACAATGAAAGCAGTGTGTTTAAATCTCATTTTAAGCTTTCAAAAAAACTTTCTTAGCGAGTATTTCACAGGGTGACTAGATGTAGAAAATACTAGTTTGTCTATATATCTATTCACTAAACGTGTTGTACTGAGAAGCTAGTAATTATTGTTTGTATCCTTACCTAGTGTATCGTACAAATGAGCTGTGCCCGTCTAAATATTTGGTTACTTTTTTGCCCAGTGGTTAGAGCAGCGGAGTCGCGGTTGAAGGATCTCGGTTTATTGAGCGAAAACACCTAAAGCCCCACGAGGCTCCGGCAGTGGGGTGGGCGACCCCTGTTGTACTCTTTCGCCTCAGCTTTCTCTCACTCTTTCTTCCTGTTTCTTGAGTAACGCTGCGATGGACTGACATCCCGTCCAGCTGGTGCGGGGGGGGGGACACATACGCCATAGAAACAGGGAAAACGTGTCCATGAGCCTGGCTAGGCTTTAAAAAAGGGCACATAAAAAAAATTCTATATATTGCAATTCGTTGGCGTCTATGGCTGATTTGTAGAGGGAAAGCGAATCCTGATGTATTGATAAATAATAATCATAGCTGACAGTGCAGCCGCTAAATGAAGCTACCGAAAAGATACCTTCACAGTCTTAATTGCACACCATAACTAAATAGATATGGATATGTAATGGCACAGGCATTTGTTTTTTTAACAATCGAATGGCTTAACATAAAGTGCAGGCTTTATGTTGAGGAATTAATCGAGATAAGGTGATATGGGGAAATATATTTTCACTTTCAGATATGTCCCACATAGGATTATCTTCAATATATTTTTGGATGTAGAGCACGTCGTCCTGCTTAGTAGCGCATCATTCGGTACTGGCCATTTTGGGGTCGTTGGGCCAGCCTCAATTACCTAAGCTCCTAGTGGAATATACCAAAATCTTCAACAGGTGTGTATCTTACCTACCTTCAAGTCCAGCTTGGAATATATGATCTTGGAAATGTAAGGATGTGGTTAACGACATTGTTATACAAAACTGGAATATTACAGCTGGAGTATTTGCTTAGCCTGGAGCATTGCATAATGCATTATGCAACCATCGGTTGAAGTATAGTTTATGTGTAGGGGGGGGGGGCGGAGTGAACATTTTCAACGTGTTGCTTGCATATATGTGGTAATTACTGCTGCCGCTATTGTTTTATTAAATATTATCTATAAGAAAATATTTGTAAGACTGTCTGCCTGTTTCTCTGTCTGTCTGTCTCTCTCTCTGTATACACGCACACGCACGGACACACCAACACAGACACACACACATACACACACACACACACACACACACACACACATATATATATATATATATATATATATATATATGTATATATATATATATATATATATATATATATATGAGGACAAAATATGTGTTCGTGTATGTAGCAACACAAGATCATGACATAAATTTAATATATAACAATATATTTATCTTGGGAATAGTAAATTAAAAATCTTGAATTTTAGTGGATCTTTCTGTCATTTATATTCATCAGGTGAGTTAATTTTATTGACTCATTAAATTAGATTACTGCCTATTTCAAATCTTAACACCCAACCGTTGTATTAAACCATAGTTCCTGCAGTACTTACAAGTGTTGTGACAAAGGGAAAAAAATATCGAGTGTACCACAGAAGACCGTCAACATTTGATTAGAAAGCCAATATTATTGCCATTCTTGCATAACAGCATTTCTTCTGATTTTGCGTTGTATCTTCAAATACCGCCAGGATCAACAGTGTTTTTCTTCATTTCGAGTAATTAGGTCGGTGTAATCGATTCATTCCCTCCCCCGGAAAAGCATGCCTTTTGCCAAAATTTAAAACCAATACTTACCTACCAACCAACCTACGTACCTACCTACCTACCTACCTACCTACCTACCTACCTACCCACGCACCCACCCACCCACCCAAACAAACGCATGGATATTAAAAAAATACTTTTGTAGGTAGGAATTTCTCTGCAAGAATTTAAATGTCTTTGAATAAATAACATTTGTACGTCAATCTTTTCTATTTTCTTCATTTTCTCATTCACACACACACACGCACCCACATACATACATACATACATACATACATATATATATATATATATATATATATATATATATATATATATATATATATATATATATATATATATATACCTATATATGTGTGTGTGTGTGTGTGTGTGTGTATGTGTGTGTGTGTGTGTGAGTGTGTGTATGAGTGAGAGTGTAATTTATTTTCACTTGGAATTATTGGCATAATTTCAAATTACACATTTTTGTGGATTTGTTACAGAATCGAAAATTAGGAAATTGCCCAGAAATCATAAAATTGCTCTGAGATATTACGCTTTCAAATATTAATACATAGAATGATAACTACCTCGATTACTGATTGCTAAGTAAGTGTGTCTTGCATATCTATTCAAGATAAAGTTTTATGGGAAAATACATTGGGTATTATATTCTGATGAGTAACATTGATTAGAAAACATGAAATTTCCCTACAGACACCTTTTTATTTAAAATTGTTTTTATTTAACTGGATTTTGCGTTCGAAGTAAGATTCATATTCTGAAATCTGTATTCATGTTGCTATTTTAGAACTAGTTTTGAAACTGATATCACTTTTTTTAAAATCAGAAATACTTTCAAAATATACATATCCAGGAATAATGCTTGTTATTGAAAATTGAAAATATAATGTAAATATATGCTTGCCATTTAAGTCTCCAATATCAATTTTCGCACTGAATTATTCAAATGCTTTTGACATGAGTAAATGTTTCTGTCGCTTCCAGTGTATGTGTGTGTGTGTGTAATTTATTTTGCTATACTAAGGAAGCGAAAACCCGCACACACCATTAAATAAATCTATTTTAACTGTCTACTTCTTTATTTAACTCAAAGAATATAAGAAATCGAACAAGTAGTGTTTTGGAAATTATTCTTCAAAGATACAATAAATGGATCAGTCCCATCTCTTCAAAACATAAAAACCATTTGATAAATGTATGGCCATTTTTGTGATTTATGATATAATGCTTATGAAAAAATACATAGAAATGAAAAGAACTTTAATGTAATGATAAACTCTGAAAATAATGGGTATGCTTATTATTATATGATCATATTTGCTAAAACCACTACCCCCAAAACTGACTTAATAATGAGGTTCACCGGTAATTTAGTGTGTCTATATGTTACCGATATATTTCTGAAATTGTGTTTATTTGCTCCTGGTATAAAATGATATTCATAATAACATACCTTTAATGCATACAGTGACACTATTGTGCACTTATATAAAATAAATTTCAGTTCACAACATTGTAAAATATTGTTGTATTCAACATTAATTACCCTGAATATTACCTATATTACTGTATAGCAAAGCACACATTCAATAAAAGGGAAGATACACTATCAATTCCTTAATTACTGTAATAAAGTAAAACAGAATTTATTAATTTTTTTTTTACCTGTCGGATAGAACTAGCCAGACTGGCATCATAGATATAAATTCACATATTTTGATGTGAGGCTATACGTACTGTTGTTCAAATGATATATATTTATATATAATTGTGTATGTGTGAATGAGTGGGTTTGTTTGTGCGTGCATGTGTGTGTGTGCGTGTGTATGTGCTTGTGTATGCATATATGTATGTAGTGAAAGAAGCAGCCGTCATGCAATTTGGTCGAATGTATAATACGTAAAATATAAATGGACTCGCATTACGTTTATTAAAAAAAAAAAACGTTATCAGTTGGCATGTAGTATGAGGTGTTTCTAATATCATTTGGATGTAGATAACACACACATATGAGGGCTGATCAATAAGTATCCGCACTGTTGCCATGGTAGCGAAGGTTAAGCATACACAGTAAAGCCACTTCACACAGATTGATCCTGAACTTTGTTGTGCAAAAGCACTAAGATTTAACGTTCTAGCTCACCTCCACTATTTAGGATTAAGGTGTGTGGCATGTGATCGTTGCATTGACCACGACAGAGAGAGTTGTCATGGTGATACCTGCTCAGAGGCCTACGCAAAGTTGCAGAAAGTGTGTAGAGAGGAGCGTATGAGTGATTCAGACGTTTCCAGGGTGTCCGATATTGGCGAACGTTCTGGAAGACAGGAGCCAGCAGACCTGAGAAATACATCGCAGATGTGCGTGCAGCTGTGAGGGGAAATCGACCAAACACCATCTATGAGATATCAGAGCCATAGACCAGAATGTTTTGGAATATTTACACTTACATCTCTGAAAAAAATTTTTAGAATTTACCATATAAAAATGACATTTGAAAAAACCGCGTTTGTTTTGCGGTTCAGTGCATGAATAGTTTCGAATGGAAAGCGGTTGCTTTTTCTCAGGGATGTACTTCGATCAAGCGTACACCAGTTTAGCTCTATATCGATTAATTTTCCTGGAATTTGTTAATATGTGTTAATATTAGTTTTTACTGATGGTTATTCTTTGACATCAGTACATTACACTTATGAAGTTCCAGTTGTTTTTATAGATGCTTTCATCTATCCGATTTAGAACAGTATTTTAATAATATAAAATAACGAAAATGGAGAGTGTGAAACCAGAAATCAATTTATTTATATAATAGTTAATTTTATATCGAAAGGCGGTGCTCCAGCATGGCCACAGTCAACTGACTGAACAAGTAAAAGAGTTTCAATTTCTTCCCTTCGCTCATATCTTACAATTAAAATTGCATTATGAATTAAAAGGTAATATTCCCTTCATTGCAAAGTTGACATATTTATTTACATCTGAATATATTGAGAATTCATTACGGACTGAATAGCAGCATGTGTATGTGTTTGTTAGTTTGTTTCTTTGTGTGTATGTGTGTATGTGTGTATGTGTGTGTGTTTGCGTGTGTGTCTTTGGATTCCTTTCTAAAAATAGCTAGAGTTTAAACCACGACGATAGTGGACAATAGTTAGTTGCAATTCTGAAAATCTAGGTTATACCACTCTTCACCCTTAATGGAATTTAGATCATCTTTTTAGAGGTTGGCTCCCAACTCACTTGTCAAAAGAGTAAAATAAAATTAACAAAATATATATTGGTAAGTATGCAAATCTATTTATTTATTTATCTAACTTATTATTTAATTGTGAGAATTTTGGTTTATTATAAGTGTAATTTTATATTTCATTTATTTAGATATATTCTATTACCAAGAACCTTAAGGAAAAAGATGGAATTAGACTGGTAACATTTACAATCCTAATATCCGCCACTGTCACAAATCACTTAGTAACGCAATAACAAGAAACTATAAGATAACGAATAGTAATACATTAAGAATGATCAACAAACAGACCAAAGAGATAATTAGTAATGATAAAATCCGAATACCAACCTAAGATACATTAACACAAATAGAACGACTTTACCTGCCAAGAAAAGAGGGTGGCTGTGGACTTTCTCAACTGGAATTTACAACGAAGATTGCCACAATTGGCCTAGACACCTACCTGAAAAACTCTGATGACTGGATGTTAAAACTAGACTTAAAGCATGAAAAGAAGAAAGCATTATACTCAGTAACAAAACAGACAAAGGAATATCTAAGCGAATTCCAAATACAACAAATTCCAGAATTAGACATACTAGAAACAAGCACAGAAAAAGCTAAGCGTATGAAAACTCGTGCCTAAGATATTCTTACGGATAAATGGCAAGAGAATTCTCTCAATGGCGAATACCCAAAGCGAGATAATAGTGTCGATGCTGACAAAGCCTTTATCCATCAATGGTTAGTATATTCTTGCTTAAAATCAAAAACAGAAGCGTTTATCATAG
>NC_142931.1:64426316-64528816 GCF_046866305.1 Octopus bimaculoides | reverse complement strand
ACACACACACACATATATATATATATATATATATATATATATATATATATATATATATATATATATATATATATACATATAAATATATACATATACTCACAATCGTATAAATGTGTGGGTATAAGCAAAGAAGCGCTACTGACCTTGGCCGCCGACAATCCCAGTGGACGCCTGCTCCTGGCCAGTTCCAAGCAGTTGATCTTTTTTGCGGGTGCCTGCCAGCGAGCTGTTGACCTCTTTAACTTTTCCAGTCGTCCCTGTCGACTCAACATCTCCACAGCCGAACTCTCCGACCTTCGATCTCTCCGACCTTCGATCTCTCCGACGCCGCACTGACATCATTATAAAATCGGCCGACAAGGGTGAAGCTGTAGGGGTATGGCGCGTGGACCTCTACAAGGCCGAAGCTCTCCGCCAACTCTCCGCCAAGCCGCCTCCTTCTACCGTCCTTTGCCCTCTGACCCCACGCCCGGCTACCAACAGACCGTGTCCTCCACTATCCATAACCTCACCTCCTCCTGTCTCCCCGTCAATGCCTCCAACCTCATTGTCCGCGCCCCACGCACCCTCACCATTTATTTCCTCTTCAAAATCCACAAACCTAACAACTCTGGCCGCCCCAACGTCTCCGCCTATAACTAACTGCCCCACCGAGCTTATGTGCAAATATCTTGACCGTTTCGTAGTTCCCCTAGTAGCTTCTCTCCCTTCTCATATCCATGACACCAACCACGCACTTCGCTTGTTCAAATCTTTCTCCTCCTCTTCTGGCCCCTCTAAACTTCTCTCCACCCTCGACATCCAGAGCCTCTACACGGTGCTCCCTCACCACGTGGGGCTGCGTGCACTTAAACATTTCCTTGACCTCCGCCCCAACTCACAATCCGACACCTCCACACTCGTTCGTCTAGCTGAACTTTTCCTTTCACTCAACTCATTCTCGTTCGCAGGGGATTTCACGGGAGTGGCCATGGGAACGAGAAAGGGCCCAACTATGCGAACCTGTTCGTTGGCTATGTTGAGGCCCAAATATTCTCAAGTTTCACCGGTCCCACTCCCAAACTATATGGCTGTTGTATTGACAACTGTATCAGTGCCACCTCACTCTCCCGCGAACATCTAGACTCCTTCTTCTCTTTTGTCAAATCTTTTCCTCCTGCACTTCTCCTGCACTATATTTCGGTCAGCGTTCATCACTCCACTCTTACCACATTCATCCACTACAAACACCCAGACTCACACTCTTATCTCAAATGCTCCTCCTCCCACCCTAAACACACCAAGTTTTCCATCCTCTATTCCCAATTCCTACGTCTACGCAGGCTCTGGAGTTTTAGCCATGACTTTGAGACTAAGCCTCAACTCATGGCTCGTCACTTCATCCAACGTGGATATCCCCTCACCTCTATCCACACCACCCTTGCCAGAGCACGTTCCGAGGACCGTGCATCTGCTCTCTGCCCCCGAACCCTCCCTGCCCCCACCACCCTAACTCTCCAACGCACAATTCCCCGAGCATTCTATATGTACCGAAGTATATATACATACATACATATATATATATATATATATATATATATATATATATATATATATATGTATATATGTGTGTGTGTGTGTGTGTGTGTGTGTGTGTGCGTGTGTGTGTAGATATATATATATATATATATATATATATATATTATATATATATATATATATATATATATATATATATATATATATATATATATATATATATATATATATATCAATTCATCCTTTCATTTTATATATATACATTTGTTTATGATTCTATTTCTTGGATTTATTTAACATTTTTTCAAAGATCATATTACCTGAATATTCGAATATTCTAAAAGTATAAATAATTTCATAAACTTTGATAACTGTGGCAACCTACATCAGTGATTTGTTATTAACTCTTTTCCTATTTCAGAGTAGGCCTAATTTGACTTGCAGTTGGTAGTGAACGCTTGCTTGTCATAGTGCCCAAGGAAGCAGAAATATGCATTTAGCAATTCCACCACGCCGCTAGAGATTTAACATCTGCTACTGCCATGTTTCTGTGTTTTTCTTTTATACTATACATTTGTAGATGTAATCAGTAGTTTCCAGCTTTCTATAATATATCTTGAAGTATAACATAAAAAATGATATTAGTAAATAGCATATATATATATATATGTATATATATATATATATATATAAGCTCGTCGAAACGCCGGTGTTAAAACGTGGGTAGCTGATGAAGTAGAATGTTCTCTATGTGGCTCGTGTGTTTTCTCGTCTACGTTTGTTTGCAAAGTCCTGTACCCATATATGCACCTATACATACAGGTGGATGTCGGTATGCACATACCTGTACGTATATATGCATATACTCATTTACTATTTGTTATATATATATATATATATATATATATATATATATATATATATATATATATATATATATATACATGCACACACTCACAGGTAAACACATTCATGGGAAATAAGTTGGAAAACAGTATTCGAATACCAACGGTAGAATAATGTGGTATTAAAGCTAAAAAATGTCTTCACAAACTGTTACTGAAAGTTTTCCAGCTTTAATAAATAGTGTATTAGTGTGTGTATGTATGTCTATGTATGTGTGTTTGTGTGTGCGCATATGTGTGTGTATATATATATATATATATATATACACATGTTTTTATACGACTACTAATACTACTGACCTGTCCAACCATCCTAATTCCTTTGTCAACCCCATCGTCTAGACTCCATCACTGCAATTGATACTCCTTAAAGCTTTATCTCTCTCTCCATAACCCCCATTCCCTCTATCTTTCTACACTCTAATATGTTTCTCTCTCTTTCACCCTTATATTGCCATTCCTACCTTCTTATATTCACTGACCAATCTGGTACACTTTCCCTTATCTCTATTTTTGTATTATTTTTTCTTTTCTTTTCTTTATCCTTTTCTTATTTTCTTCTTCCTTTTTCATCTGTTTTACCCCACTTTTTTTCTCTTCCTTTATTCCTTTCTTCCTGTTTTCGATTTGACCCTACTAATAATATATTCCCTTCTTTTAGGTCACTTTAAACAGAAGGTTTGATACAGCAGCACTGTGTATAAACTCTACATTTGAAATGACCAATTTCAAAGACTGTTGGATTTTGCTCATAGGGAATTGGAATAATAATAATGGATTTATAAATGCAATGACCAATGAATTTTACTCGCAAGATGTTGGAGTCTTATATGTATACCATTCTGCCTAAACAATGGATTTACAAGAACAATATCCCCACATTCACTCTCTATTTCCTATCTTATGTAAACTAACTATTGTTTAACCATCCTCTCACACCGTCTCCGATGAAGATATATATATATATATATATATATATATAACTTAGATATGTTTCGACCAAAAATTGGTGCAGGCCATGTCTAACGTAATAGCACCACCTGACAGGTTTAGCTGAATCCTTTTTAAGTCAAGTTTTGTGGTATCATGGTCCATTCGAGTAGGGAGTTCTTGATGAATAAGTTGTATCCAGGTATAGGTGGCTTATCTGATATTCCTTGAATACATTTGTCCAGATTCCGTTTAAAGGTGATGTGATCCTTTTCCTCTCTGATGTGTTTCGGGACAATGTTAAATAGGGTAGGGCCTGTTGAGGAAAAACTCAATGTGTTGCTTCGTATTTATGTGTTGTGATCCTGAATTGGGTAGGGGACATATGGCTCGTGGTCCTAGCCTTGAATGAATTTTGAAGCTAATGTTGTAGTTATTTCGCAATACTGGTGGTATATTCTCCACATCGTGCAAATTACGTATCGCTCACGTCGGCACTGGAGAGAATAGAGTTTCAATGCTTTACGGCGGTCCCAATAATCGTGATCAGGTATGCCCTTCTTTTAGTGAATGACATCTGGTGTGATTCAATTTTCGTAATGTTTTGTTTTGTATGGGGAGATCACAGGGGGCAGAAATTTTCGAGGTATGGCCGTATAAAGGAGGAGAAAAGATGAATGATGATACCTTGTTCTCTGTACCGGAAGGAACTCATCCTACGAGCTATATCAATCTTAATGTTGCCTAACTTCATAGTATTTGTGGGCCAATTTATGAGAGATGTTAAAATCACACATCACCAATATGTTTCCGGAGTTGTATTTTTGAAGGAAGGACTTGATGTTGTGAAGGCATTCTTTAAAGCACTTTAGAGGAGCTTGGAGAGCCTGTAGAGACCAACAATGGTTATGTCGTTAGCCTTATGGATTCACAGTAGACATTGAAAAACATGTCCTTGGCATCAACTGCAAAGTAGTTATGGAGAAAGATAGCTATTCCTATTTTATTTCACTCTCTTCGAGTTGGCTACGTGACACAAGCATTTTGTGTCCGTAAGTTTTCAAACAGGGGAGAAACTAGTTTCTGGATGCTGGCTTTGTTGGGTGGAGGTGTTTATCTCCCCTGTTTGAAAACGTAAGGACACAGAAAGCTTGTGTCACATAACCAACTAGAAACGGTGTTTCTTGGGGGTTAAATAGCAATATCATTCTTCCCTTTCCTGGGACTACCACATTAAGATTGCAACAAACCATCACTTTATCGTGATGAGAGATTTAGAAATGCAGTTTATACCCCCCACATACACACACACACACACACACTAACACACACACACACAAACACACACACAAACACACACACACACACACACACACACACACACACACACACACACATATATATATATATATATATATATATATATATATATATATATATATATATATATATATGCATGTACGTATATATATAATAAATATATGTATGAATTTATGTATGTGCGTATATATATATATATATATATATATATATGTGTGTGTGTGTGTGTGTGTGTGTGTGTGTGTGTGTGTGTGTGTGTGTATTAGTACTCTTGTTCACTTTAGCGACATATTTTTGCCTTTAAGTTGTAAAATTGCGAATTATACACCCATATCACACACACACATACACACAAAACACACCCACACACACCCACCCACACACACACACACACACACACACACACACACATATATATATATATATATATATATATATATATATATATATATATATATATATATATACATATATACATATGTGTGTGTACGTATGTGTGAAGAGTGTGAATGAGAGAGAAACGCAATGTACTTATGTCATTAAGTCAGCTCTGCCACTATACATTCTCTCACATCTGTATTGATTATCTCTTAGTCTTTTTATCATCTATGTACATACTTAGTCTAAATGACATTAGTTTCCATGTAATCTAGTGATGGAAATATTAACAAGAATGTTATATACTTCCTTTTCCCCCCTTGTGATTATTATTGTGTTAAGGATGTTAAGATATTAATGTAGTTATACAGCGTATAGTGTATATACTGAATACATAATGCTAACTAGAAAATGCTCTTTTGTTGTAACAGTTGATATTTACGCCAGGTCAGCCCTGATTGAGGAGACGTTTGATGAAAGACTTCCGGGGAGTATCAACAATTTATTTACAGAAATAACTGAACTTCATCTACTTAATTCAATGCGTCATTATATTTTTCTTGTTTGGATGGTGTTGGTATGGGTGGAATAATGTTCGTTGTAATATGATGAACATTTGTTAACAATATTTGACAGAACGAGCATGAATTTAGCTCTTCTGTCTTGATAAATATGTTCAAATATGGAGGACATATACGGGTAGCAGGATTTTGTCCGTAAATTTGATCTATGAAGACATAAATGTTATATATACCGTGAGTGAGAATAGGAAGAAAAAGAGAAAAAAGAACACGATTGACATAGAGTTTAAACGATTGACGTGAAAAAGAGATGTCAGCAAAGCTATGGTAAAAATATTGAGATAAAGATTCGGAAAAATATATGGAAAAGAACTTCTCTTTTAGAGAGAAAGAGGGACAGTAGAAGAGATAGAGTACGAGGGGAGGAGAAAATGAGAGGGGAAGAGAGGGAGAGAAAAAGAAACAGACAGACAAGGCTGATTTTCTAAAGCCAATCATCGAATGACTCAACTCCAATATAATACTGCTCATTATTTTACCGACTTTAGATGGATGAAAGCACAACTCAATCCTCTAATAATGTTAGAAACGAAGTGTGCAGAAAAGCCGAAACAGATATGTGTTTATGCGTGTGTATATATATATATATATATATATATATATATATATATATATATAAACATGTATATGCTTTGTATAAATATTTATACACATATACGTACACATTTATGACTATATGTGTTTTTGTGTGTGTGTGTGTGTGTGTGTGTGTGTGTGTGTGTGTGTGTGTGTGTGTGTGTGTGTGTATAAATAAATATTTGTATGTTGTGTGTAGTTATGCATATACTTGTAAGAGAGAGAGAGAGAGAGATTTGGAGAGAGAGAGATTTGGAGAGAGAGAGATTTGGAGAGAGAGAGATTTGGAGAGAGAGAGAAAAGAGAGAAAGAGTGACATAAAGAGAGAGAGAGATAAAAAAAGTGAGACCGGAGGAGGACAGGAAGTGGAGAAGATGAAGGAATTAGAGGATAATGGATAGAGAGAAAAAGAATATTGAACTATAGTGCTACAACGAATGATAATAAATGAAAACATCTGTTAGTTGATTTAGTGTTTTGCCGCTAGTAGAACATCAAAAGACTAATATTTCTTGCTATTAGGTTCGTTTCAGTGGTTTGGTCATCTTTGTATCAAAGAAAACTGAAAGGAAAAAATCATGTTGTTAGTAGTAGAGTCCGCACCAAACCTTTAGACTTGTCATATAATAGCAAAGACTTGTTATACTTCATTTTCTTAGAAGTTTAATTTAAGCTCTGCATCGTTGTTCAGCGCATTCTGTGTTTGTTTACGTCTGGATTATATACATGACGAGAAAGTAATATACGTGAGCATCGTTGAGTGAGTAGCGTTTACTTTGACAGTGAACTAAATCTAGTATTTAATTTCGATTCCCAGTTAGCCCTATTTCATAAAACGTTTGTCTGTAATGCCTCCCCACGCACTACTGTAATAACATAAATGACATGTAAATATGCTTATAGTAAAACATAACCTAGGGGGCATATTTAATTGAAGAAGGCAGTGAGAAATTATTTTAGTGTTAACTTGGAACTACGTGGTAGAATTATACTTATGCTAATGTTGAGACGATACAATGTTGAATGGAAAAAATGATGCAACGTATTGTAATACGCTTTTTACTTTTCTTTCAATATTGCTGCCATTCTCACTTTCAGACAACATCTTCTGTCATATCACTTTCTCATATCTTTACACATATGTATCTTAATGTAAGACAGTGCCTTCCGTTTCAACCGATTTCTAGATTATATGAAGTCATTGAAAGAGAGGAGACTGTACTTACGTTTCGTTTATCTGCAGGAAAGTCATGAACGTTACGTTTCGTATACTTGTAGGAAGGCATCAGCATCAACCCCATTATAAGAAACAAACTCTCTTCAAAAGAGACCGCACCTTAAGGAAGCGACGCACATAACAAATACTATAGTCCTGGCTTTATCGAAGAAGATGAAATGATCTTGGTAGCTTTGCCTGTCGGTCTGAAATCGAAACGACGGCACCAAAAATACTACCAACATGGACAACCTAATCTATCATGTCGATATTTATTTGATTTATGTAACACCATTATTATTAATGATCAAAACCCTGTAATAAAGTTTTAACTTCATTTATACGTGAATATCGTGACGAGAAAATAAAAAGCTAAACAACATTAATTCACATAACACATATAAAAGAGAATCAAAGATAAATGTACATAGGAAGTCGCTCATATAATATCATATAGAGAAACTCAGAAAACACGCATATACAATATAGAACTCTATAGCTGCACACATATATACGTACAGGCAGATCGACTGATAAATACCAATATATTAAAATGACACTCCATGAACTTATTTTCATTTTTAGTATTTTGTCGGAATATGTTTACTGTCGTATCGCGCCAAAGATAATGCTTTTAATTGGATTATATGTTTTTAAATGTCATAACTGAAAGCAACTTCCCTATCTCATTAAACATTTATCAACCATAATCATATTGAATATGCACTTTATTTTTCTACTGTACTTTGAACATAGAAAATCATATTTTCTATTGAAGCGAAATCGCTAAATGAAAGTTGTATTAAATTACTTCTTCATGTCTCCTGAATGTTTATATATATATATATATATATATATATATATATATATATATATATATATATATATATATATATATATATATATATGTATATATATATATATATATATATATATATATATATATATATATATATATATATATATATATATATATATATATATATATATATGTATATATATATATATACATATATATATATAGCGAGAGAGAGAGAGAGGGGGGAGAGAGAGTTATTTTTTAAAGCAAGTAGCTTAATTCTTCATTATAGCTAAGTCTGGAATGGGTAACAAGTATTCTGTTAAAATTACCTTGCTTTCTTGTCATGACAAAAAAAAAAAAAAAAGTCAAATTCGTGTGATTTGAGATTTCAGAACATTTAAAAATTTCTAAATTTATACAACGTCATCCACAAATTCTGATTGGAAACATTTTGTAAAACTATAAGAATCCCACGCCCCCTTGGAAATGTCAAAACGTCAAAAGTCAAATATTTAAAATTATACAACCACCACAGCTCTATCAGGCTGAATAATTTCATCCACCTTCTCCTCAGCAACAATATATTCCTCCTTGTCCTCTTATCCATGATCCCCCTCCCCCTCCTCCTCCTCCCACCACCTTCTCTTTCTCTTTCTCCCATCCTTCTCTTCTTCCCTCTTTCGCATACTGCCATGCTCCTCCTTCTCAATTCCCCTTTCTCCTTTCCACCTCCTCCCCACCTCTTCTCCACCTCCCAACTCCTCCTCGTCATCATCATCATCTGCTGGAGAAACAGCATTCATACAAGCTTCAACAATTGTGCTTCTTACTACTTCATACCAAATTCCTTGCGTGTTGAATCAAAATGGAATAACATAATTCCGGAAACATACCTACAACAGTTACAAAGCAAGAGAAAATAAAAAAATAAAAAAGCAGGTGAAAATGAATGCTAGACGTGTAAATAGGTAAAATTAGATTAAGACTTTTATGATATAAAGTGGTAAAATGATTAACGAGTTTTCTTTCTTCATCGCAGATAACATTTTGTGGTACGTGTGAAAATTCCACGACTCATATTGGGGTCACCCATTAATATCTCTCCACCAGGTATGACATTTGGTTATTTACAGTAATATCCCGTCATGTTGTTGGTGAATTATTGATTCTGGTAAGCTGATAAGCTGAGAGTTGCATTATATACTACACGTTCTCATGGATGCTGTACATACCTGACGGTGTCATATTTATGACGCAATACAGTCATTTAATGAAAATTGTAGCAGTAACATTGTCATCCATTCGTCAGTTTCCATGATTTTACGACACACCTAAGGTTCCATTTATCATTGGATAGTATCAGAATTGTGGATTATCAAACACTAGTGAACTTTCTTTCAGCGATGCATTCTGTGCTATGGTGATAGACAGCTTAAGCGTCTGATAGGGTCAATTTGACGTGCTTCATTTTGATATATCTGGATCCTTAATGGATCCTTTTGTTAAAATCCCCCCTCTCTCTCTCTCTTTCCTCTTTCTGTCTGTCTGGTTATCTGTCTGTCTGTCGGACTCTCTCTCTCTTTATATATATATACAAACACACACACAAATGATATATATTGCTATAAATTCATACTATAGTTATATTTATATATATATACTTGTTTATATATATATATATATATATATATATATATATATATATATATATATATATGTGTGTGTGTGTGTGTGTGTGTGTGTGTGTTTGTGTGTGTGTGTGTGTGTGTGTGTGTGTGTGTGTGTGTGTGTGGTGGGTTTGTTACAAATGCGTGCCGATACGTCGCCCGAATTTTCAAATATATGAATACCTATAAAAATTACCATTTGATGTTTACACGTTAGGATATTTACATTTTTTTTGAAAAGTACCATTTAAAATGTATGAAAATCAATATAAAATAAAGAAATAAATATATAAATTGCTCGAAGCTGCATGTTTTACACTTTCACTTGCATATGCAAGAAAAGTTATTGCATAATTAATTTATTTTCTCTACTATCATTGGAGCGTTTCGAACTTTCTTTGTATCACTGCGTATTCCTGAACAGCACGTGTATGCTGATTCAGAATAATTTCTGGTCTCTGTCTTTCCCTCCGTACATTCAGATGTGTTCACACTTGTGTCCACTTACGCGTGATGCTAAAAGCAGCATAGTGTCCTTCGCATGAGAAATCTTTTGTTTGTGTCTCAGTTTCAGTTATTCGCTCGTACCATCTTCCTTACTCCAGCAGACTTCATATCTTGAGCGTCAAACAACATACTCACATTTACTTCGTATATTCTAGATATCATCGAATGCAACAGATTTTTATTGATGTCTGCTATGGCTTCTGTAACCTCAGGCTGCATTTTTTTATTTATTTCTTCACCAAATTTTATTGAAAAGTTCTTTTCAAAATAGTTTTTTTTCACTTCAACGTTTGCAATGAGGTTAATCATGGCTTTGTGGTTAAGACATTTCCTTCACTACTAAATAGTTCTAGGTTCTGTTTCATTACAGAACACCTAGAGAAAAAGTTATCTAGTTTCAGGACCTCCAAGAGAAATTTTGCAAGACAGTACAACATCCCTCGGGCTGTAGGTAGATACTCTTGGCCTCATCATATGCTTATACAACAAGGTCTACAATTATTAATTATAAATACTAATAAAAAGTGTGGCGTGATAAGTATAATGATGTTCGTGTATGTGAATGTGTGTGTTGGGCTGGGGGTAGTAGAAAGTGCTTGTTGTAAACGGGAGATGGTTGTTGCATGAGGGTTTTAGGGTACTCTTTAGCTCTTGGGTCCCAGAAATCCGGTTGCTCCACCTGTCAGAGGTCCTGTAGTTAAAGTAGACTACATTATCTCTTAGCCGATGAATGTCTTCTGAGTGAATTTGGTTGAAGGTATTTGTGCAAAAACCCGGAATCGACCTATCTGTCTGTCTATCTATCTACTTATCTATCTATCTCTCTCTTTCCTGTCTGTCTGTCTCTCTCTCACTGTACATACATATACATAAACATTTATACATACTTACATACATATACATATATATATATATTGGGTCATTCCATAAATAATGCAGTTTTTCAAAATAAACAATACCATAAATAAAAACCATAAATAATGCGGTTTTTTTTTCAAAATAATGCGTTTTTTTTTTCAAAATAATGCGGTTTTTCAAAATTATGTTAAACAGATTCCTCTTTTAATTTAAAATATACTCTCTTTCCTTTTCTACAGTGCTCTCCAGATAGATTTGATAGATTTGATAGATTTGCAAGGCCCCTCTTCCAAAATTAACTTGTCATACGAAAAATACTCCTCCAGTACTGTTCTGACCTCGTCTACAGAATTAATATTTTTTCCGTCCAAATGATTTTGAAGAATGCGAAATAAATGATAATCAGACGGGGCAATGTATGGCGAATATCGTGGTTGGGGCATCGTTTCCTATCCAAACTGCTCCAGCCTTTGTTATGTGTTCCTCACTGTATGTGGCCGAACACGATAGGTTTCTGAGAAACCCATTGAGCCAATTTTCTGACTTTTCCGATGGCACGCAGGTGTCGGTAGATGGTTGAATCACCAAAACCAAGCTTTTCTGCTAGTTCCTCGACAGTTACGATGGGATTTTGTTCCACCAGGCTTTGCAGGACGTCCTCGTCGAGCTTTACAGATCTTTCAGGATGATGCTCATCTTTTAGGCTGTAGCTTCCGGCTCTGAATTTCTGGAACCACTACTGACACTGGCTTACGTTCATTGTCCGATCCCAGTATACTGCATTAATATTCCTCGCACTTTCCGTTGCGTTCTTGCCTTTATTGTTGTCATAAAGCAAAATATGCTCAATAAGTACCTTTGTGACATTCATAACAGCTTTGAAAAAATAACTATTGACATGAAACTGCACCCTTCAAAACTTGCACTAAGAATAAGGATATGTGGAAGGGACGAACAAGAGTCAACCGGTCATATACAGCAATTGTCGAACACGTTAGATTCACGCAGAGTGGTGATAGTTTTAAATGGAAAAATAGGAGGTGAAATGTCGCTTGCAGCATCGTTTTCCGTCGGATGGAGGAAAAAGTCAAGAGGAAAGGAGAAGGAGAAGGAGCAGATTGTCCGGGAAAAGCATGATTCCTTACATGGTCAAAAAATAATTAACCCGGATGATAGAGAGAATTAGAGACACAGTGTGATATTGAAGGCAGGAAAATGCAAAAGTGGCCCTCTGTATGTGTGTGAGTGTGTGTGAGTTTGAGTGATACTTGTGAGTCTGTGAAGTGTTTTTGTGTATATATGTGATTGCGCATAGATCTGTATGTATTTGTTTAATCTGAATGGCAGCGTGGGAAAGTAGTATATGTGTGCATGTGAGTGAATCTAACAAGTTGGTAGTAGTACAATGTAATAGTAGTAGGTCGCGGGGTCGGAGGTATCGGTGATACGTGTGTGTGAGAGCGTGTGTATTTGTGTGTGTACATATGTGTGCGACTGTGCATGATTTTGTGCATGTATTCGCTTGCATGCATGTCTGTCTGTATCAGTGTGTGTGTGTGTGGGTATATGTGTTGGTGTATGTGAGAAGCCTTTTGGAGTTTTTTATGATTATATTTAAACGTGTGTGCCTGTACGTATGTGTATGTGTGTTAAGTTCAAACGGCGTATGTGTTCGTAAGAAGATGTGCAGTTGTTCCTTGCAAAGTATAGTTGTGCTAGATCTATTGTGTAAGGCTAAGACCGAAAACTGAAATGCTTTTATATCCAACTACCAAATCCACTCAGAAAGCTTTAGTCCGCCTGAAAACATTTCTCCCAAGGTGCCACGCAGTGGGACTGAACTCAGAACCATGTGGCTAGGAAGCAAGCTTCTTGTCTTACCACACATTTGTGTGTGTGTGTGTGTGTGTTTGAGTTTGTCTCCCAGTACCGCTTGACAACTGGTGCTGGTGTTGTTGTCCCTGTACATTACGGGTTCCACAAAAGTCCGATTGAATGAATACCAAGGCATAAATAGAAGTAATCACTGGTTGATTCTTTCGACTAAAATACTTCAACACAGTGTTTCATCATGGCCGCAGTTTAATAATGGAAGGCAGTAGAAGATTCGAGATAAAAAATATAAGTCATGGATATTTACACATACTTAGTATTGCAAGGTTTTTGTACATGCATGTATATATGCTAATATACATGTGCTTGAACATGTATGCATGCATGCATATACGAATGTATGCATGCAACTGCGTGAGCACACTACATGTGAGGTAACCATATTAAAGTCTATAAATTCATTTTCCAGTTGTTCAATTGCTTTTAGTTATATCCCCAAACATTCCTGTCGTATATTGCTGTGACCTTTATGGGTTTTGAAGCCTGCGAATGAACACTCTGCGTGTTATACAGTTGTACTCTATGTCTACTGCGAAACGAATGAACAATTTGTGTGATACAGCCTTTTCTTTATTTATAAATTCATTTACTTGATTTTCTTTCTTGTGCTGTTACTAACATAGGTGTGGAGGCGCAATAGCCCAGTCGTTAGGGCAGCGGACTCGCGGTCACAGGATCGCGGTTTCGATTCCCAGACCGAGCGTTGTGAGTGTTTATTGTGCAAAAGCACCTAAAGCTCCACGAGGGATGGTGGCCAACCCTGCTGTACTCGTTCGCCACAACTTTCTCTCACTCTTACTTCCTGTTTCTGCTGTGCCTGTAATTCAAAGGGTCAGCCTTGTCACACTGTGTCACGCTGAATATCCCCAAGAACTACGTTAAGGGTACGCGTCTCTGTGGAGTGCTCAGCCACTTGCACGTTAGTTTCATGAGCAGGCTGTTCTGTTGATTGGATCAACTGGAACCCTCGACGTCGTAAGCGATGGAGTGACAACAACTAACATAGGTGTCATTTGTTACTTTTAGTGTAACCATTTAAATCTTAACTATTCTTCAAATTCATGTTTCGTGTCTCTCTCTTGTTGCGGTTAATATTTCTCTTTCTAGACCCTCAGGTTCAGCATGTTAATTAACTCATCCAACCTGAATTATAAATCCTACACATATTTGTTCCACTATTTTTATTTTTACAGTCTCGCGATCAGTTTTTTTCTTGTCAAAAATATTTACACTCTTCTATCAGTTTGAATCATAATATTTTTAAGTGAAGTTTATTTGATGTTTTCAGTATGCTTTGGATACACTGAATATATACGCGTGCATGTGTGTCCGTGTATACGTAGCAATGCATGTGCGTGTATGTATTCACCAGTTGCTTTCCTTCTCATTAATTTTGATTCCCCAACATTTTCGTCTTATTTAACGTGTGGCATTTTCGATGCAGTTAAACGCTGCAATTGATCTATTTCATTTTATGTTATTATGTCCAATGTCTCAGTATCCTATATATATGTGTGTGTGTGTGTGTGTGTATGTGTGTGTGTGTGTGTGTGTGTGTGCGTGTGTGTGTGTGTGTCTGTGTGTGTCCGTGTGTGTTTGTGTGTGTGAGTGGGTGTGTGTGTGTGTCTGTGTATGTGTGTGTGTTTGTCTGTGTGTATGTGTCTGTGTGTGTGCGTGCGTGCGTGTGTGTGTGAGTCTAGAATGTTGAAAAGTGACATACGAATTGATATGTATAAGGAAAATAAGACAAGGTAAGAAACGCTAAAATAATTTTATTATGAATACATTTTGCAACGGCTTGTCCCGGTTTCTGTCGTTTGGACTTAACACACACACACACACACATTCAGGCACACACGTTTACATATAATCATAAAAAATTCCAAAACACTCCTCACATACACCGACACAGGTACCAGCACACACACACACACACACACACACACACACTGATACACACAGACATGCATGCAAACGAATACATGCAGAAAATCATGCACACTCGCACACATATGTACACACACAAAAGTACACGCTCACACACACACATGTATCACCCATCCTTCCGGCCCCACGCCCTTCTACTATTACCTCCTAATATTACTTCTACTATTACATACTAATATTCACTCGCACGCACGCATATACTACTTTCCCACGCTGCACTTCGTATTAAACAAATGCATACAGATTCATGCGCAATCACGTATATACACATATACACTTCACCAGTATCACTCAAACTCACACACACACACACACACACACACACACACACAGGCCACTTTTGCAGTCTCCTGCCTTCAATATCACATTATCTCTCTAATTCTCTCTATCATCCGGTTAATTATTTTCTTCTTCTTTCAATTTTGTTTTCATTTCTTGCCGAATGTCTTCTTGATACTCAGGGCAAATAAACTCGATGTATTCATTGGTATTAAAATAAAGACATTAGATGTTTCAATTACAAAGTCATGTGATACAAAAATGGAGAAGAAAGGCAGAGAAAAAGGAAAGATGAAAAAAGAAAAATGAAAAAGAAAACAGAAAATAAAGGGAAGAAAGGAAGGAAAAATCAAAGCGACAATGCTCTCCTCAATACGTCTGAAATACAATCTTTTGCACTTGCTGCATGGATGGTAAGCCAGGGATCAACCTTGAATACTTCACAGTTCCCTTTTTGATCATTCCAAGTGCTCCTACGATCACTGGCATTGTTACCGGCTTGAGATGCCACATTTTCTCGATTTCAATCATCATATCTTTATATTTTCTGAGCTTATAAAAAAACTGCTACTACTACTACTACTACTACTACTAGGTTCTCAAACAGACAGTACTTTACGCAATATGCGTGCAGTTCCAAGTAATGCGGACTTTTGCAAAACACCTAGATTTAGAGGGTATTTCTAATGTTTTCAGATGTTTTTTTTTCAGACTGAGTGGTATTGAACCCAATGCTTCGATGACAATGGGAATAATCATTATCTTTAAATACAGTTGGGATAAGTTTTATATTTGACTGAATTAGAAATAACATTTATGTTTGACTATTATAGAGATAACGCTTATGTTTGACTGACAACAGGGATTATTATTATTCATATTATTATTATTATTGCTGTTGTTGTTGTTGTTGTTGTTGTTGTTGTTTTTGTACAGCTTCTAACGATGGAGATGTACTACGGTGTCAGCAGTTCACTACCAATGAACTAAGGTGACGTTTTTGCTTTCTGAGTTCAAATTCCCCTGAAGCCGAATTGCCTTTCATCCTTTCGGGATTGACAAAATAAGTACAAGTGGAACACAGGGGTCAATGCAGTCGATTTACAACTCCCTCAAAAGTGCTGTCCTTGTGTCAGAATTTGCAACCATCATTATTATTATTATTATTATTATTGCTCAAATATTGGCACAAAGCCAGTAATTCCTGAGGACGGGGTAAGTTGATAACAGTGATCCCAGTGCTCCACTGCTACTTATTTTATTGATCCCGAAAGGTTTAATGGCAATTCGACTTCGTCGGAATTTGAACCCGGAGCGCAAATGCGGACAAAATGCCGAGAATCATTTTGCCGTGAGTATTAACGATTTTGCCAGCTCACCGCAATTATATTGCGCTAATATTAATTGTAATTTCATATCTTGTATCAATCAGTCTCGCGTTGAATTTTTTCTACAGATTTCTTCCTCTATATCACAAGCACTCTTGAAAGTTTGCTATACTATTCTTCATATTTCAGTTAAATAATAATTCAGAACTAATTTCGCATCGTAGACATTGTCTATCAGATAAATTAATCTTATTACTTTAGCTAATAAATAAACTCCGTTATAATATTTTCCTTTGCAGTTACCAATGATTCATTGCTTCATATAGAAATTGTCCTATCATTATTCCAATATTCATAAATATCTCGACAAATCTATGGTATGTTGTTTGAGCAAAAGGGTTTTAAGAAGCCTGTTCATACAACCATAGCGGTACTCACTTGAGATAATTCATTCTTTTCATAAATTACAGTTTTTCTTAGACGTTTTCATTTTGTGAAGAGGTCTTCTTATTCTTGTAAATGCATTCAATAACCAGAATCTTTCTCATTGACGTTCGAGGATACCTAATGTTTGTGCCTCTAGAAATTCTCTCATTACTTTTATATTGTTAATGCTTTTTATGTTTGTAATTCCAATTTTGAGACCACCTTTCGTAATTTATTAACTTATTTTCTACACTTGACGGGTATGATGCGAAACTGCACGTCTCTTATTTCTTTTAGCTTAGCTAATATTGATAATAAAACGACCACGAGGAAAACGTGCACCATACATCACCATGAAGGACCACAACAAAAACCTTCTGAAAAGAATTTCAGTCGTGGAAGCAAATAGCAACACGGAGAGCAAAAAATATATATTCACTTTATTTTATCTACTGGGTTGTAGGGATTTATTTCAACTAAGTTGTCACTGGCAATCATGTATGAGCTAGTAACTTGTACCTTGAATTTGGTAATTAATGCATGTCTATAGCTATGTAGTTAGCGAGGAGATATAGAGAGATTTTAGTTCATCACCATCTTTACCTAGCGGATAATGAAGGGCGTTCGAGGCTGGAGGGATGGGGAGAAAGAATAGAAGTATCTTGAAATGAAGAATGTTGCTCAGTGTGTGAATCGTATATACATACATGCATGCATACATAATATGTACCTATAACTGTATTATGTATTGGATCATGGAACTACTAACGCATACTTATTTTACTTCCACATTTTTGACAAATCCGAATATATTAATAACCACGACTGGAGATTTTCTCTTATTTTTACATCATTTTGATTTCTTCCTCTCTCATGACAGGATACTCAGGTAATGGAAACATTACTCAATATGATGATCCACATATTTGGCTATTCTAGAAACAGGTGTAAGAGACTCTATATGTTTATATCCTCCATTTAAGTTACATGCCTTTTCCGAGTGAAGCCACGCGCTTTGCCTTCTCGTTCATTTTTATTTTAATCTAATACGCATGCATATACACACACATACACACATATATGTATATATATATATATATGTGTGTGTGTGTATGTGTGTGTGTGTGTGTGTGTGTATGTGTGTGTGTGTGTGTGTGTGTGTGTGTGTGTATGTAGTATGCACGTATACACACGGTCCCTAAATACAAACAGAAAAGCACATATATCATTATTTGAAATTATATTATTTGAAATTCTTCTAGTCCAAAAATGTTGTCATTCTAGAATGTAAAGCAAGTAATAGATTTTGCAAAGCAATCCTATACAATATTCGAAATTCAAATAGTTTAAAATTTTCAAAGGTAAAGAAAATTCCATAATCCCAAATATAATAATAAATGGTTAAGGCATGATTTCATATAATGCTTCCTTTATGGAAACTAGTTCATAGTATATAGAGCAGTTTCATGTTTTTATACAATTAGTGGCATTGATACGATTATTCCATTAGTACTCATGTATATTTCCAAAACTGTTTACTTATGAGAGAGCATAACAATGCAGAAGTGTATGAGATATATTTTTTGCACAATACATTTGAAAATACGGAACACATACTTAATAGATGTTATAAACTTGAAAATAAAATGTCGATAGAATATATAGAAATTAAGTGATTGTTACAGCAAAAAATATATCTAATACGCTACGTTTGAGAGAAAGAAAGAAAGAGAGAAAGAGAGAGAGAGAGAGAGACATTGAGAGAGAGAGATTGAGAGAGAGAGAAAGAGAGGGGGGAGAGCAGTAGAATGGAGAGTGTATGAAATAAAAAAATATGAGATAGAAGATCAATCACTTGGTGGCAAGAATTCTCCAAGACAGGTTGTAATTAGCTAGACGACAGCGGCGGAACAGAATATGTACCTCAGTTAACGGCCTCATCTTTTAATACTGCCTTCAAATTTTGGCACGTGGCCAGCAAATTCGGAGAGGATGTAAGTTGATTTCATTGACCCCACAACTCATGCAGTACTTATTTTATCAACCCCGAAAAAATGGAACGCAAAGCTGCCCCCAGCGCAATACGAACTCAGGACAAGAAGAAGGGTGAAATGCCACTAGGCACTTTGCTTGCCCGGCTTACTCTTGATTCTGCCAGCTTGCTGCTTACTTATCTGTTAATATTGATATTTGTTCAACAGTTGAATTAAAACAACATACTTACGTATATGTAGAAGTATGGTAGTCTCTAGAGTTAACGAAAGACAGTACTGCTGAACAACCAGAACAGATTATTTGCTTATAATTACCAAATGCGCGTGCTGAACATTAGCTTAATCCCTCCAACATATAGACACTACAACACAATGCGCAGTCCGTTTCCGGAATCAAACCCATGATCTTACGATTGTTAGTGCAACACCTTGGCATCTACGCCACGCGGTGTCACTAACAAAAATATATATGTAGGAGAAAATAACAAAATTTGAATTAATATATATATATATATATCCGCATACACGCTCGCATAAACACACGCGCAACACGCTCACACACAAACATACACGCTCAATAAAGGTCCATACACACGTCTATATATGCACATGCACAGGAAAAATCTGGGATAAAAATGTGTAAAAAAATATTTAAAAATATATAAGAAATATAAGTAAAAAGTATAGAGAGATAAAAAAAAAATGCTTGTACATAGACACAATATAGAAAGCAAGTCCTTTCTGTAATCTCTGGTGGGAGGGAGACCCAAAACGTAGCGAATATTTAGCCACAAGTGGACATGATCTAAAAAGTTCAGTTCTTGAATTTAGACATGTGGTGGGGTCTAAGCTACCAAACAAGGCCAATACCAGTGCCTCCTGATTGGCTCCTGTGCCAGTGGCACATAAAAAGCACCCACTACACTCTGAGTGATTGGCGTTAGGAGTGGCATATTTTACATTCCATGCTATGTTGTTTTCTTCTGCTCACGTATCTAGTCAGCAACTTCCTTGCCTTTCTAAGTTGTTTAGTTCGTCTACTGTCTCCATATCGAAGTACTGAAACTGCCCAGGTGTTGATAGCCTCAATCTTATACCGTCCGTTTAATTTCGACTTAAGGGTCAGTCTCAGTCTGCGCAAGTACTCCACCTTAAATTTTTTATGTCACTTCTTTCTCCATCAATTTATCCATTTCCAATATCTCCAAGTACTTCATAGTCAGTCTCTTCTATCTGCTTCATAATCTTCCCCGACAGTATCGTTAGCCCGTCCATACATTTAATTTTGTCTGTCTTTAAGACTAACGCCCCACGCTTTTTCTGATATCAGCACTGAAAGTATACACCGAATCAACGAAGGAACTGATTTGGGTTTCATCTCTACCATAAAGTTTCAAGTCATTCGTGAATAACAAGTGGTTAACTTTTGTTAGCGGCTCTTGAATAGATACCCAACATTTGCTTTCCTCAGACTCAGTGTTAGGTGTATCATGCACAGTACAAAGACCAGTGGGGACAGGCAATCCCTTTGGAAGATGCCACTCCTGATTTCTGTTGTCTCTAAACTTCTACCATATGCTGTAATTTCCGTCCTCCATTTCGCCATACTTTTTCCAAGCAATCGCTCAAGATTCGATGCAATACCAAATAGGTTCATACATTCCATAAATCAAGAATGTGGGATCATATTATATACGTACGATAATCGATCAATAACATGGCTAAATTAGTTTTCCTTCTCTTGCAGTCTCTAATTGTAGTTTCGTCATAAATCTACCAGGATTTGCACTTTGGTACCTCTGCGCTTACGCTTGCTCACTTTCTGCTCATGTGTTAGGACTCCATTGTTTTTCAGATGTCCGTACATTGACTCTGCAAGTATTCCAGTCAATAATATCCACATACGTGGCAAGCAGGATATTGGCCTGTAATTGTCTACCGTATTGACTTTTTCGATGTTTTGCAAGCACAGCACTGTCCTACCCACAGTCGACCACTCTGGTTTTACTTGGTCGGCATTTAACAAGGTGTTGATTTGTGCAGCTATTCGTGCATGACATTTAACAAAAATTTTGATCCAGTAGTCTTGAACTGCATCTGGTCCAGGGGCCTTCCAGTTGCCTATTTTATTATTATTTTTTTTTTTTGCTGATTTTCTTCACTTCCTTAACTGAAATGACTATAATTCTGCCTGTTGTTTCAGTTCTTGCAACCATTCAGCATCCTTTTTGAGCTCCTTCTCTTTGTTCCAGATGTCACTTCGAAACCTTAGACTTTCAATGTTATCTGGTATCAACATTTCACCTGTACACTTTCCATTTATTTCTTTGTAGAATCTCTTCTGATCTGCTCTAAATAATTTATTCTTTGGCCGTATTTTACTATATTTCTTGTCTTTATAACGAGGCACCATTTCAGTTCCTCTATTATCACTTTGAAGCCCTTTCTCTCAAAATCATGCTTCCTGTTCAGTGCCCTGTATTTTTGTTCGCTTTTAAGCTTCCCCTCCTCTTTTCGGTCTAACACAGAAATGGCCTTCGAGAGCATATCTAACCCCGCCTGTATTCTTCTTTTCCACCATGGATCTTTTCTTTTGTCACTCTCATTATATTGCTTTTTCTTGACATCAACGCCCAAATTTTCTGCTACAAATATACTTGCTGCCTTAATCAAATTTTTTGTTTGTGTGATGTTTTTCAGAATTTCATTCACATTTTTCGTGTCTTGGTTCAATTTCCACCGATCAACTTGTTTATGGTTGCAAATAATGCCACCATTGCTCTGTAGCCTTGCCATTATTCTGTCATAAATTGCCTTTTGCCCATCTGTCATGTCTGTTTTATTGTCTTCTTTCAGACCATCTATATGTCTCTCATCGAGCAAGCTATCACTGTTCCTTTCCTGTGGTATATCATAAATCACACCTCTGCTTCCTGCTATAAGATTACTTATATCAGTAAGAACTTTATCATCATTTCCACTGTTGCTGTTTTCCAATACACCTCTTTTGATATCTTCGAACTCTACTTCTGTGAACCAGAGATATTTTCATTGTGCTAGCTTGATCACATAATCTCTGTTCATTGAGTTGAAACAATCCTCTTTCTCACCATTGTTCATACATATATTGTCGGATCCCCAAACATAGTTACCATTTTCCATTCGCATATGTGTGTGTGCACTTGTTAATACCTTACTTAATGTTATTTAAAACTATTGAAATATGTTCATGCTAAACTAGTTTGTATACGTAATTAAATATTTTACGTTACGTAATTACGTCTTTGTAACACGTACTTAATCGGATATACTCCAATATGCACTTACTCGGATATAGTCCAATACTTTCAATGAGTATTACTTACTCGGGTGTAGTCCAGTGCTTTGCCAGTGTGGCGAGCGTGTTTACACATGTTGTGCAAGTTATTTTAGGCGCTATTCCATTTGTTGTCTTTATTCCTGATGTTTTTGGATACATTTTGGAGAATTGTTTTATCGCTTCCACATGTTAAACGTCCCCGGTGTTCTCTTCTTCTTCTTCTTCTTCTTCTTCTTCTTCTTCTTCTTCTTCTTCTTCTTCTTCTTCTTTTTCTTCTTCTTCTTTTTCTTCTTCTTCTTCTTCTTCTTCTTCTTCTTCTTCTTCTTTTTCTTCTTCTTCTTCTTCTTCGTCTTGTTTTTACCATTATTATTATTATTATTATTATTATTATTATTGTTATTATTATTATTATAGACGTATACAATATTGTGAGGTTGTTGATTGAAGATATTGTGTCTACCTGGGGTTTGTACTGTTTGTCAAGTCACAATAAGGACCTCAGACAGACAGCACTTTACGCAATATGCATGCAGTTCAAAGTAATGCCGACTTTTGCAATACACCTAGATTGTAGGCTATTTCTAAGGTTTTCAGATGATATTATTCTTTTCTACTCTAGGCAAAGTTGGCCTCGGCAGAATTTGAACTCAGGACGTAAATGCAGACGAAGTACCGCAAAGCATTTCGTCCGGCGCGCTAACGTTTTTGCCAGCTCACCGGTTTAGATGATATTATTATTGAGGTAGAGAACAGTATATGCCATCAAAGTCACACTGGGTTAAAATATACGAAGCCCAGTATACCCATCATGACTACCTGCATGAAAAGGGTACACCAGGCACATGCATCACAACAATATATGCACGACACGGTGATCTCATATCAAGTTAAACAGTGCATGCCTTGCAGGTGGAGCCAAGTTAGAATTTTCGACAGGTGGAGTAGCCCATCTCACTCAAAAGGTCCCTGAATAAGGTTTGTTTGAGGATGTTGAACGAAACACTAAGGTTTCCAAAGGCGAATTGTCCAAACTTCAACGAATTCTTCTCAACACATTGCTATGATGTTTCTCCAGTACTTCTGCTCGTTATCAGAGTCGCACATATCATCAGCCACTAAGAGGCATGCTCAACTGTTGAAGGTCAAACAACTCAAAAGCAAATCAGTCTGATTGAGCAGAATATTTGTTGTAGGCCATCTTTTATACCAAAACAAAACAATGTACATGATAACACTTCCAATCATTTAAGATCAGAAGCCATGCGATCTACTGCTTAGAACTGCATCATCATCATCATCATCATCATCATCATCATCATTATTATTATTATTATTATTAATATTATTATTATTATTATTATTATTATTATTGTTGTTGTTGTTGTTGTTGTTCCTCTTCTTCTTCTTCTTCTTCTTCTTCTTCTTCTTCTTCTTCTTCTTATTATTATTATTATTATTATTATTATTATTATTATTATTATTATTATTTGGAAAGAGAGGATATTTGTTCGTGGCTTGTAATTTTTGTTGAAAGCTTTTCCTGTATTTGGTATTGAACTTTTGTTGAACTCTTTTCTAAATAAACCAGTTTGCTTTGCTTCTTTTTACAAGAAGTTCGTCTTTAAAGGGCGAATTTTGAGATTTAAAAATTAAAATTTAATATTTTAAAACAGGTAACAATAAGGCTTCCCATTTCGCAGGAGGTGATGGCTATTTGAATAACTATTATGACATTATCTTATCCATTACAATTTGGTAAGGCCGAAAGACAAATAGCACAGAACAGCAACAGATACAGCAGCAGCTGTGATAGGCAGAATAAAATTTTAAATAACACGAACTACAACACCACCCCACCAACATCATCACCACTAATATTAGCACGACGGTAAGCAGAGACACTGTAAACAGTAGCAACAACAGCAACCTAACCACCATTACCAGAGGCGACTACAAAGCCACCATCACTATTATCCTCACCTCCAACACTGACAAAAATTTATACAACGAAACAGCAGCCGTTCCTTCTAAATATAATGGGAAATGTTTCGCATAAATGTGTCGTTAAATGGAGAAAGTTGAAGTGTCATGAAAAACGTCGAGGTACGCCAAAGTGCATTTAATAAAGAATGGCAGAATAATACTTAAAAACACAAGAGACCAAATATAGTATGACTCAAGTAAAACAAAAATTATTCTATACGAACTTATTTCGAAAACACCGGAAAATTGGAGTGAGTGACGCAAACCCAGATTGAAAAGTGCCAAAGACCGATCTCGGGGAATAAAACTTATGTCGACCGTGGTTGAGGTCTTGACGTAGTTGAGGTGAGATTCTAATTTGAAGAGAAAGTCACAAAAAGTTCAACAATACCCCTCAAAAGTGAAGAACTTGGGCTAATTCCTTCATGCGTCAGTCGAAGAGTGGATATCTTCCTACGGTGACAGCCGCTGTATACGGCAGATAGATTAAAACAATAACTTCCGAAGTGCCAAAAAATTTGTAAGAAAACTTGTCATGCATGGGAATAGAATTGCTGATACACGCCTATTAGTTAATTATGGAAGCGATACCTAACCTGATCAACCTACATCAAGGTACAAAACTATGCGTAGCAGTCGAGGACAGAAGGCCCGGATGCCACATCTGTGGCGGCACAAACCACTTGTAGGCTTTCTACCCAGAGCAAAGAAAAGGACACAAATTGTTTCGTGGCATTTAGCTCGTCTTTATGTTATCAGTTCAAATTCCACCGAGTTCCGCTTTGCTCTTCGAGGTTGATAAAATGAACACCAGTTGATCATTGGCGTCGATGTAACCCACTACCCGATCTCGTCTCAAATTCCAAAGAATTTGTCTTTGCCTTTCGTTCCTCAGGGTCGATAATATAACTATTAATTAATTGAGCCATTTCTAATGAGTGCATAGAACGATTTAATAATTCACCAACGTGTATTTAGCTAGATATCTTGCAATTTTCACTTTTCCCAGTCTCCACTCAATTGTTTAATGGTAATACGCTTTTACTCTTTTACATGCTGGAGCACCGCCTTTGTTCGAAGAAATCGATTCCAGGACTTATTTTTGGAAGCCTAGTACTTATTCTATCGGACTCTTTTGCCGAACCGCTAATTTTGAGGGAAATAAACACACCAACATTGGTTGTCAAGCGATGGTGAGGGGATAAACAGATGCACGAAGACATACACATATAAATATATATACATATATATAATGATATATTTTTTCAGCTCATAAATCCGGAACAGTATATATAAAGGATAAAATCCTTTTAAGAGCAGAAAAATTTGCCGGCAAACACGACAGGCCTTTTTCAGTTTCATCTACCAAATCCACTCACAAGGCTATAGTACTAGGCACTTGCCCAAGGTGCCACGCAGTGGGACTGAACCCAGAACCATGTGGTTAGGAAGCAAGCTTGTTACCACAGAGCCACGTTTGCGCCTATAATAAGTCCCAAAGCTAGGAATTTGTGAAGAAAGACTAGGCAATTAAATAAAAAACCGTACTGGACAGTTACTTAATTTTATCGATGTTGGAGAAATGAAATACAAAATCGTAATCAGCTGGAGTTGATCTGAGAAAGTAAAGAGCCGGAATGCATTCTACGTGGCATTTTGTCCGATACTCTAACTATTCTATCAATCCACCACCCTATGGTTATTTATAATAAGTATAGCAGATTTGTAAAGCCAGAAGTAAGAGAAAATTGTAAATCACTTAATATGACTTCAGTACATAGCTGGTAATGTTTGCTTTGGCCAGTTTGGAAGCATGACCGGTGAAGCTGATCTCAGCAGGATTTGAAATGAGAGCATAAAGAACCGAAAACTGCCGAAATGAAATTACGTTTCACTCCTATTTTTCTACCGGGAAACGCCACAAGTATTGCTGGGAATAATTGCTTCGATTTATACTCTAGGTCGTAATCTTGAGTGGAGGGGATTAGTTGATACCACGAAACCTAGTACTTGACAAGTACATTATTTTAGCACTCCCTGCGAGATGAGGCAAACCTAATCTCAACAGAATTTGAACTCAGAATACAAAGAGCAAGAGAAAAGAGTAAGGTATACCTTCTGACAATCTAAGAATTCAGTCAAGTCCCTCGCTATAGTTATGGATAATAAAAATGTAACTCAATGAATGATGTATTTTCTTTATTATTTAGAAAGCAAAGCGACAACATAAATCCAATAATATTCAGAATCACAAAGGTGGCGAACTGGCAGAAACGTTAGGAGGCCGGGCGAAATGCTTAGCGGTATCTTGTCCGTCTTTATGTTGAGTTCAAATTCCACCGAGGTCGACTTTGCTTTTCATCCTTTCGGGGTCGATAAATCAAGTACCAGTTGCGTACCGGGATCGATCTAATCGGCTGGTCCCTTCCCCCAAAATTTCGGGCCTTGTGCCTAGTGTAGAAGTGAATATTCAGAATCACAGATAAAGATTGAAACGTGGAATTGGGATATGAGAAATATGTGTACAGACACACATAGGCACAGACATAATAATTTATATCTGTTTATGAAAGTATGTATGTGAGTGTGTATGTAACACAGCTTCCGCAGATATGAATGCAAATTGTGATACATAGCAACAATATAAATAATGAAACTGTGCTCCTAAATTCCTGATAGTCAATGAAATATCGAACACGGAGAATCTTACAATGCAGAGATTATGGCAAGAAAATAATTTCTATAAATTAATAGCAAAATTATCCTACACATCCTTATTTTTGTTACATTGTACTTAGAGTGAAGCAAACATTTTCTAAGTAGTTTATGATGTATAAAAAATATCTAAACTGTTTTATGCAAATATTTCAAGGTTATAACACTTACGCTTCAAGAGATCGATTGAATTTCCAAACCTTGTATTAAACACACTAAAATTAAAACAAAAAGAAACTTGAATGTATGCAAAATTCCCTTTAGAAAAATACTAGCAATATCAAATGAAAATTCTTTTAATAGCTTTCTTTCATTTTACACCTGAAAGGACAGCGTATATGTTAAATGAAAAGAGATAATGTTTTGGACATTAATTTACATACATTAAAATGTCCCCAAAGTATATAGTTAATACTAAATAAAGAAACCTTATAAAAATAATCATATTTTGATCTAATCAGATCAAGATTGATATAAACATTGACATTCTAGATGCAGAGTTTTGAACCAGGGTGACAACCTATATGTACAGACTGAGCGAACCTGAGACCCTATATGTTGTTGGTCAATGTCCTAAAAATATCACTCAAATGTCCACTCAAATTACACTCTAGTATCTTGTAAAGGGAAAAAAATATTAGATGACCAAGACTGTGAAACGATATTTCTTCTTCATCATTTCATATATTTTGTTCGTAAGAAATACCTAGTCACTAAAGTTATGACTGTGATTTATAGAATCACAACGCTATTGCGGATAATGGGGATTGAAATTTTCAAGAGATTAAATATGATATTATTGTGATGTAGTTGTTTTTAAGATAAAAACATATTTCAAATATCATCCACTATTACAATTGTCTATTTGTCACTAGTCATGCATGTATGTCGATTTGCTTACATTCCAAAGTGAAAAGCGTATTACGTACATGGCGGTCACGACCAATGTTGCAAGAATAATTACTTCTTACAATGGCAATTGACAAATGTTTTGTAAACTATACAGGCAGTTAAAGGTAACAACACTGTTAGATGAAGAATATATATATATGTATATATATATATATATATATATATATATATATATATATATATATATATATATATATATATATATATATATATATATATATATATATATATATACATATATATTCTTTATCTAAGAGTATTGTTACCTTGAATTTGGATTGGTAGAAACGGTACAGCGTCGCTCAGAATAACTTGTAAAATTTAGCTAAGAGATTTTATGTTTAAGTTAAAATCATAAAGAGAAAAACGTTCATCAAACCTACATCGTCTCACCAACTAAAACGGTATTCAGTTTAATTGGGAAAATTCTCTCTCCCAATGTGTAATTATTTGCCAATGTTAGTATTACCATCTAAATTATGATAAGTAACTGAACCAGCATTAAATGTGGAGAAAGTAGCATTTCGAAACAACATAGTGTAAAATCTTCAAAATAAGTACCATTTAAAATTATTACAAGCCAGTCAACAACCAACTATCTGGTTGGTAGAAAATGCAATTGCGTCTCTAACAAATTATATACACTGCTATTTTATAACAGATTCAGAACATTACATGTCACACGAAATACCACGAAATACACTATATTAAGATTTAAGATGGTCACAGCTGCAACATTGATCGAACATATATTCAATCGAACTTGCTTGAAGAAACACAAAAACAAATATAATCAGAATTATTAGTTAAAGCTACTTTGCAACTCGTCTTGATGTCCATCCAAAAACAAGACGCGTACGCAAGTGTAGATGGATATGATGACTACGAACAGTGTGTATGTTTCAAAATGAAGATATATGACTAATCTGTATCTGTTAAGTATAGAATTTACTATGTATCTGAATACAAACGAAATATAAACAATTTAGTCTTAATTCATCTATATGGGTCAACATTTATACAATGTATTTGGATTTTCATCATTAAAATGTTTACATTGAAAAGCTCTAATTTTAGATTCAGCATTATACTCATTCGGTAACCACATACATATTCCCAAAGTAAATTGACAAGAGTATTTATTATCCAGAAGCAACACATTATTTTTAAAAAGAAGTGATTGCTGAATGGATAATTAAATGTAAATTTCCCTTGTGTTTTAATCATTTGATTTACCTGCGAGCTACTATTTGTTCATATTTAAAATCTGAACGACAAATATTTTGAACTACTATATCTCAGCGATAAAAGTCAGTTATTTATAATTTCGGATTGGAAACATAGTTTACCCTAGAGAAAACTAGATAATATTTTTGTTAGCATCATTGTTTTCAAAATGCTAACTATTTTACATGTAATTAAAGAATAGATTTTCATTCACACCTCGCCCATTACTACTATCTGATTTATTCTTTCCTGTTACACAATTATGCTAAAATAATAAATAATACCTTCAGATCTGAATAAATGCCACCACATTCCACTTTTCTTCATTTTTCTTACATACTCGGGAAATTCATAATTTGAAAATATTTTAAATATTCAGTAGTAGGCATAAACGTTGGCGTTGCATATTAAATTTTATTCCGATGTGGTTGTGGACATAGGAAGTTTAGGACTAAATCTTAAGACACATGCACTCTTTTTAAAGATTGGTACTTGTGTTTTCAGAGAGATCGGATGGTTGATTTTTTTTTTAGCGTGTCTAGAAACTACGTAAGCATTTCATCCCTCAAATGGTAACGAATTTCTATGCACAATCTATTAAGGTTCATAGACTGTTCCAGTGTCGGTTAGTTTTAATGTTTGAAAATATGTATTACAACTTTAAGTTAAAGATGTTTCTAATCTCATTTTAATATATATGTAAAGTATATACAGCAATATATTAGACTTCTTTGTTGTGTATAGCGAGGTATTAGGACAGCATTTCATAGAGGGATATTACTATTTAATTGCATCAAAACAATGATACTACTGAATTGTTGGAGATTCTGGAAATAACAAGTTTTACTGCGTACATATAATAGGTAGAGGAGACAACCATTTTCAGGATACTACCTGAATAATAATAAGGAAAAGTCTATGTATGAACAAATGTGTTTTAAAATGTTTCTTTAGATCGTTAATCGTGTTCTAGTAGATAGTCTGTTTGAAGGGAGATTTTGAGGTATGAACTTTCACTCATTTTTCAGACAAAATGTATCTCCAGCTATATCATTAATGTTTTTCTTCTTTTAACACTGCGATGTTATTTCTAGTATATCAATCTGCTACTTAGAAGTACTTTTCTTCAAATGATTTTCTTAAATAAATGAAAAAACTGCATATTTGGGACCACCTAATAAGCAAGAGAGGAAGCGCTGGTGAGCGAAGCAGTCACCTAAGTTTGCATTACCTAATTTTTAAAAAATGATTTCGACGGTTAACTGTTTGTTTAATTGAATCTGTGAACTTTATAATAACGACAATTGTTAACTTAAAAGTAACAGTGATATCTATGTCAAACCCCTTAACTAGGAATCAAGATTTAAAAAGATTTTTTAAAAAATTATTTGAATGCAGACACAGCTGGAATATATTACATTAGCATTTAATGACTGCAATTTGCGTTTTATTTCACTATTCAATTGAAGTAAATTACTACGTAACGAAGACATATCTAAGACAATAAAACGACATGCTGCGTAAAGAAAGCATTTTGGAGACATTTGGCGATAGCTGATGGCTCGTTGCATTTGCTTTGGGGGATACCTTCATCAAAATATTAGAGTATGTTTACATTGCGTGAGGAGTAAATTCGAATTTTCCGATTTGTAAATCTGCAGACCAACAACTGAAATTAATAACAATTTTTCCAGAGTCAACAATATACACAGCCTGTCAGATGCTGAAGTCAAATTAACTGATTTACTTTAGCCTTAGCCTTTTACATAGGGTGATTATTATTAGGATTACTGAGTGAGACAACAGTGCATGGCATCAAAGTGATCCTGGGGTAAAATATACGAACTCCAGTATGCCCATCATGACTACGCATCTGATAACGGTACACCAGGCACATGCATCACATCACAACCATAAGTGCGCGACATGGTGATCTCATATCAAGATAAACAGTGCATGACCTTGCGGGTAGGGCCCGGTTAGGATTTTCGTCAGGTTGAGTAGCCCATCCCGCTCAAAATTTCCCTGAATAAGGATTGTTTAAAGATGTTGAACAGAACACCCATGTTTCCAGAGGTGAATTATTCAAACCCCAAAGAATTCCTCTCAGCACATAGCTATGGTGCTCCGCCATTACTTCTGCTTGTGATCAGAGATGCACATATCACCAGCCAACAAGAGACATGTTCATCTGTTAAGGTCAAACAACTGGCAAGCAAATCAGTGGTATTAAGCAGAACATTTGTGGTAGACCATCTTTTATACCAAGACAAAACATACATGCTAACACTTTCAATCAGTTTAGATCAAATGTCATAAGAGCCAGTGCCTGGTACTGCATCAGGGCATTTATTATTATTATTATTATTATTATTATTATTATTATTATTATTATTATTATTATTATTATTACCCTATTGTCTTTGCCACGACTCTGGCAATTATTCATACTACTACCACCTTTTTCAGCAACCACACTTGCTTAACTTCCCAAGCTAATATGTTACATCTATCGAATTTTCGTTCTTTCTTATTGCATACCTTGTTGTCATCTAGGCATGATATATCTATGATCCAACATCGTTAGCTTTCTTTCTCGATTAACATTATGTCTGGTTCCTTATTCACTATCTCATAGTCGCACCGAATCATTAAATCCGATATGATCTTTGCATTACCATTTTCGATGATGCCTTCGGGTTTATGTTCGTACCACATTTATGCTGGGGTGTGTGCGGCCTTGTCTTCTTTTCTTTAGAGTATGCAAACACTTCCCGATATTGTATTCCATCAGTTTTTTTTCTTATGGGATACAATGGAGTATTTCATTGTAATAGTGTTTGCATTATCTGTTGTGTTTGTAATATGTTGGGTATCGAACCTGCTGGTTGTATTTTATTTTATTTGATATTTTCTATATAAGAGTGTCTTGTGTCTTTGGATTGTTTTGTTTGGGTGGTATTATTGAATGATAGTGTCTTGTGTAGGATATGAGCTCTCCTAACAGGATTATTTTGGGGATATTGAGTAGTGTTGAAGATCCAGGTATAGCTTTTACGGTTATGTTCATATGTTTTTTTTTTTTTTTTGTCATGCCCAATGCTGCAATAATTACAGGTATTGATTTCACCTTCATGCCTCTCATCTTCGATTTCGAGGTCTTTGTACTTTGAAAAATTCTCCGCTTCTTTTTGGACAATATATTTGTCAGAGGGTACTGCAGTACCTATCCGCAAGTAGGTGTTTTTTCCAATCATTGATTATTATGTCTGGGCCATTAGCATTTCTTTCTGTGTCGGTTTGAAAAGACATATCCGAGATGATCGTGGAGTGGAGGTTGTATTGTATCTTTTTTATGTTTATACCATTTATTGTCAGTTTTCATATTGTAGCGTTGATATGTTCAGTGGATAAAATTAATTACTCGAGCGTGTCTGGGTATATATTCAGATTAGGCAAGGACTGGACAGTCAGAGAAGATGTGGTCAACTGTGTCATTCTGCACAGTCTTCATTTTGCGTTAGGGCGTTGTCATTGCTTTCCTTTTACGTTTGTTCGTAGTCAGACATTAGTCTTGTGCAGCAAAGACCAGTCCGTTCGTTTAAGCTTTTAATCCAGAGCTTTGAGCCATTGTTGGATTTGACATAGTCTCACTTCTTCTCTGCTAAGCCTTGCAGGGTACTGGCCATGGACTATTTTTTTTTTCATTTCTTCTTTAGTATGTTTTGTATGTTTTATGTATCTTTGACCATTTCTGTAATATTGTGAGTGTATCAGTGTAGATTATTTCTGCTTTGCATTATATTTTGATAATAGTTATAATAATGATAATAATAATAATAATAATAATAATAATAATAATAATAATAATAATAATAATAATAATAATAATAATAATAATAATAATAATAATAATAATAATAATAATAATAATAATAATAATAATGATAACAACAACAGCAACAATAATAATAATATTAATAATAATAATAATAATAATAATAATAATTATCATTATTATAATAATAATTATTATTATTATTGTTGTTGTTGTTGTTGTTGCTGTTGTTGTTTTTATTATTATTATTATTATTATTGTTACTAATATTATTATTATTATTTTATGTTTGACTTTTTTTTTGCATTTGTACAAGTTGGATCCAAGTCTCACCCAGAGACCTCAAGAGACAACAAGTTAGAAGTTCATGTAGGTGTTATGCCTAGGGTACCATATATTTGGATTTGTACAGTTTTGTTCAAGTGAATGTTTAAGAAACCATAAGAAAATTATGTTTGCTTTAAAATTTGAGATCACATAGACAGTATTTTACGTAGGATATGGGCAGTTCCCATGAGCACTATCTTTTGGACTTCAGCCATTTTGGGGTTTCCTGGTATCTGAGCTAGGTAGTAATCAGCCCGTTTCGCTGTCATTCCCAGGGCACCTATGACAATAGGTATTGTTTTCGTCTTCAGATTCCACATTTTGCTAATTTCTATTTCAAGATCTTTATATTTGCTCAGTTTTTGGTAGGTCTTGACAGATACGTTTATATCAATTGGGACAGTCATATCAATGAGGAGGCATGATTTTTGTCTGAAGTCTTTCAGTATGATGTCTGGCCTATTTGCGTCTATCTTTCTGTCAGTTTGAATGGTGAAGTTCCAGAGGAGTGCAATGTGATCATTTTCAAGTACTGGGGGTGGTTTGTGTTCCCACCAGTTTTTATCATGGGGCAAGTCCAGGTTTTTGCATATTACCCAGTGAATATATTGTGCAGCTCTATCATGCCTGTTGAGATACTCTGTAGGCGCAAGCAGACTGCACATGGAGACAACATGATCGATGGTCTCATTTTGTTGTTGGCATATACGACATAATGGGGAGCTGCCGTTCTTTAATATGTTGGCCTGGTAGTTCTTTGTAGGTAGGCATTGATCTTGGGCTGCTATGATAAACCCCTCTGTTTCTGATTTCAATCCAGAGGCCATTAACCATTGGTGGGTAAGGGCTTTGTCAATATCTGCATTATTCGCTCTCTTTGGGTATTTGCCATTGAGAGGTTTTCCATGCCATTTTTCAGTCATAATAGCTAAGGCAGCAATTTTAGCACGGGTTTTCAAGCGCTTAGCTTTTTCTGTAGGTGTTTCTAGTTCGTCTAATTCTTGAATTTGTTGCAATTGGAATTCACTTAGATATTCCTTTGCCTGTTTTGTTACTGAGTAAGATGCTTTCTTGCTTTCATATTTTAAGACAAGTTTTAGCATCCAGTCCTCAGAGTTTTTCATATAGGTGTCTAGGCCAATTGTGGCTACCTTCATTGATAATGCCAGCTGTAGTAGTCCTCGACCTCCCTCTTTTCTTGGCAGATAAAGACGTTCTATATCTGCCTTAGGGTGGTGCATTCTATGCATTGTCAACAGTTTTCGTATTTTTCTGTCAACATTACATATTTCAGTAATTGACCAGTTAACGATGTTGAAACTGTAAGTCACGACTGGTATGGCTAGAGCATTGATCGCTTCGATCCTGTTTCTCGCGTTCAGCTCTGTCTTCAGTATTGCTCTCACCCTGCGATAACATTCTCTTCTGATCCTTTCCCTCATCACTGAGTGCTTGATATTGTCCCCTTCAATTACCCCTAGGTATTTGTAGCTCTCCGCTGGTTCTAACTCTTTTATGACATTTTGCTGGTCAAGGTTCACATTAGATGTATTTGTCATTTTTCCTTTGATAAAGATAGCTTTTGCACATTTATCAAGGCCAAATTGCATCCTGATGTCATCACTGAATTGTTTAACAATCGCTAGTAGGCCTTTGAGTTGTTGGTCATTTTTTGCAAAGAGCTTTAAATCATCCATGTAAATGAGATGATTTATATTTTTATCAAATATTTTATAACCATACTGTGCATCATTGAGCAATTTTGAGAGCGGTATTAGGGCTAGACAGAAGAGGAGTGGTGATAGTGAGTCACCCTGGAAAATGCCACATGAAATTCTTACATCTCCAGCATTTAGAGATTCATTGTCATTGTTCAACATCAGTGTGGTTCTCCATGATCTCATACTTACAGATAAAAAGTTTCGCAGAGTAGGAGCTATTTTATACATTTCCAGACATTTCCTAATCCAGCTATGTGGTAGGCTATCAAAGGCCTTTTTATAGTCTATCCAGGCTATTGACAAGTTTTTGTGTCGCTTGTGACAATCTTCTAAGATCATCTTATTGATGAGTAGCTGATCTTTACAACCATAAGATCCACGTTTACATCCCTTTTGCTCATTAGGGAATATGCTACTTTCTATTAAAAAACTATAGGTGTACTCGGTTAGGACAGATGTTAGCGTCTTATACATTGTTGTTAAGCAGGTTATGGGGCGATAATTTTTTGGTTCGTTTGTTTCCTCATTTTTTGGAAGCAGGAATGTTAAACCATTAACTAGCCAAGAGGGCATCAAACTAGGATTTTGCAAAACATCGTTGTAAAGTTTTGTTAGCAGTTCATGGCTTTCTGGGAAGGCATTCAACCAGAAGTTAGGAATTTTATCCTTTCCTGGAGACTTCCATTTGCTTGACCTCCTGAGAGCAGATCTTATATCTTCTACCCTGACCCCCTCCCACTTTTGCTCCTCTAAGGAGTCTAGGTCTGTAGCTATTCTATCAATCCAAGGGGCCTTTTCATTGTGTGTTTTATCTTCTGCCCAGATTTTATTCCAAAATTCTTGCACTTCTTCTTTTGATGGGACAGACTTTATTGTTACTGGTGTTTTCCCTATCTTCCTGTAGAAATTTTTGGGGTTATTTTTGAACATGTTATTATCTCGGAAGAATTTAACACGCTTTTCATACCTTGCTATGCGGGCAGCTTTAGCACATACCTTTTGCTTGATGGTTTCTATGGTGGCATCAATGTCAACTATGGTTTTCATGTTATATTTTTTCTTTAGTTTTTGGGTCTTTGTAGGTTTGATACTCTTGTCAAATTTAAGGTTTTTCAAACATTCTATGTCAGATCTAAGCAGCTTAATTTGGTGTTGAATGCGTTCTTGCCAAGAAGGCTTTTTGTGGGAGTGTTGTCTTTTTCTAATCTTTTCACCACATAGAATCGTTGAGATTCTTGCGGATGCATAGTACAGGTGGTTGAGATCTGTAATATCAACATCATTAGCTGAAATTATATCCTTAAGTGCAAGGCGGATTTTACCAATTATTTTCAGGTTTTGGTTAGAATTGCGAATTTTGGGGAGAGTGTCGCGTTCATTCATACTAGTTTCTTTAATTTTCAGCCATTCAATCATGATTTGATTTTTTAGATCATGTAGTTCTGTTGCGTCGATTTCTGTATGACTTCCTTCATCTATTTGATTTTCACCTGCCTTAGTGTTTATGGTTGGTTCAGAGAGTATTTTATTTTGCCTATCAGTTACCTTAACTCTTTCAATTATTACTGTATTTTCATCAGCCTTGGGCTGGTTTATAATTATTTCCTCTGTAGTATCTTCTTTAGCTGCAGTTTCATTCTTTTTATCCTTTACTGCTTGCTTAATTTGGTCAATCTCTACTTCAGTTAGTAATTTTTTTTTTATAATGTTTCTTCTGACGTTGGCAAGTTTATTACTGTCTATGTAGGGTCTTACTGCAAGGTGTTTCTGTCTCCAGTTTAAGTAGGTTTGTACAGTATTAGATTTATCTGTAGGGAAATATATGGCACGGTAGAAGGCTCTAAGAACTTCTTTATTATCTTCCCTAGACCATTTTTCATTCTTTTTCTTTTGGTTATTTGATGACGAGCATGGATGGCCATCTGTTGGAATATTCCGGTTGTGGGGTACTTCCAGCTCCTGTGTGTCGGGAAGATTTGAACCAGTAGCAGTTTTCTCGTCTCGGATCTGGTTCATTATCCGAGTAAGTGGTCCTTTATAATCCGGTTTATGACCATTGCGGTTTATATTTTGTTTTATTAACAGTGAGGCATAACAAGCTTCGACGTTGACGCTAGGGGACGGATCTGTCTGTTTAGGGTAAGTTTTTTGAGACAACACCGTCTCCGAGCTTTCGTGACGTAGCTTCTTAAGGCTAGCAGATCTATTTCGAGTGAGTGGCCCTTTGTGATTCGGTCGATAACCACTCTGGTTTGTGATCTGCCTTGTTATCATTGAGGCATGACGAGCTTTGGCGTTGACATTCGGGGACGGATTTGTCTGTTTAGGGTCAGTTTTTTGAGACAACACCGTCACCGAGTTCTCAGCATGTAAACATTGCTCGTAGCGTAGTTTTTTAAGGCTAGCAGATCGGTATTCATCTGTATTTTTTTTGTTGATAGATTTATCTCCAGGCATAGTGTATTTTTGTGTGTGTGTGGCGTTTTAAACTTATGAATGGTTCACTGTCTGTATTTGTTCACAAAATGAAAATAAACAAAGAAGAAAGAAAAAAAGTTTTGGTTTTGCTTCGTTTGTGATATGTGTTTTCGTATCCGTAAGTGTGTCCTGTGATTTTTACGTAGTTCTGTAAACATTAAGATGCATGTGTAGTTCTATGGGTATCAAAACGTATATATCATTGTGTACACGTTCAAGTGTATGCGTAATTATTCAATATATGTACTTACTATTTTGTTCCATTTCTTTTTTTTTATATAGTTTGTAAACTTTCCGGTGTTGGTTTTGCGTGTGTGATCGCACGTGTTTCATTGAGACATCGTGCATAGGAGGTCCTGTGCTTTGTATTGCAGTGAAACTTCATTTTTTAAGAATAAAAAATATTCTTAAAAAAATTATCTTCGTTAAAAGACCGCTTCCTTCAAATCTTCCACCGGTTCTTTTGGCTAATTCCATCGATGTTATTGGATTAGATATGTTTTTTATTATTATTATTATTATTATTATTATTATTATTATTATTATCATTATTATCATTATTATTATTATTATTATTATTATTATTATTATTTTTATTATTATTATTATTATTATTATTATTATTATTATTATTAGTTGAAGTCTTTGAGACATCAAAAGCTCCATCGCCCTATTGCCAAACCATAGGAAGAATTTGATTCAGGCTTCAGGTTAATGAACATCATATTTTCTCTGCGGCCAACGCTTATGGAGTTGGTTTCTTTGTAACTTCTTATCTTTTATCAACTGAATGAGCGAAGTTATTAAAAAGATATAGAGGGAACTCTCCATAGAAACAGCCCAACACTGGTGACTGGATATGAACCTCTGGCTGGCTGGCTGGTTGATCTCTGCCTTGCCATTTGAACTGCCTTTGAGCTGACTGTCATTGCTCAATCTGACAGAAATTGCAAATAACACTTTTATCTCACTCTAGCATTAAATAAAAGTAATGCAGATCGGGATGTATACTGCTTAAATAAAAAATGATATGATGACAGTTAAAACGTATTTGAATGAAAGTGCATTGTGTGTGTTACAACAATAGTAACTATCCATAGAACCATCAAAAACCATTGAATAAAAGAAAGTTTACATAATTGTTGGACTAGGTAAAAACAACCACCCAACTCTTTCTCCATCCTACCAAGAACTACCTATTAGATAGTTGTTTTCTTTAGCTCAAATTAGCCTTGGTTGTGTAGTCCCATTACTCGAGTTATTACCGTGCTTCATAATAAATTACATAATGATGTTTTAATTCGTTAACATTAATAATTTTTATGCAAATGATGATCGTTTATCCAAATAAGGTTTTTCCCAATGAAGAGTGCAATCTATATTAATGGATTTTATAGCAGAATAGAAATTGAGTCAGGAAGAAACAATCTGAAAGACGTTTAGCTTGACGGGTCACTATGTCAGCTTATGCTGACGAGTATTAATCACATTCCTTCGCTGATTCTAATTGTATTATCTTCCGCGATGGTGGATTGAGTTATACGGATTGGTGTGTTGTCACTGATACGAGAAATGACAGACAGTTACATAATGTTTTGTTTACATTGCACATAAATTATTCGTAACACTGTACTATAACTAAGCCACGTGATATAACAAGGTCGTAGCAAACATCACATTGATTTGTCTCTCTCTAATGAAATTCCTTATTTCGAAATTAAATTATTCGCAAATAATTTATATTATGTGTAGATTTACGGTCTTATTTAGCAAATTATGGACCAAACATGTCATATAAGCACAGCAGATATAATCAGATTAGTCCAGCGCAGATTAACCAAGCACATATTTTGTAGGTAATATCATACATCACAAAATGATCTATATAAGCAACAAAATGAAGTAGAAATATAACTTATCTAAGATGGTAAGTTAGACAGGCTACATATTGTAGATGGTAATATAATACGAACAAAGAAACATCAAAGATTTGCAATCCATACTAACCGTTCGTAATAAATTATATGATTTGACACAAACAGTAGGGATAAAATATTGACTGCAAAGAAAGCTGTACCAATTTCTTGGCGATTAGCTTATTGTTTTCTTTGGGTTTAACTCGAAAATGCTATGTCAACGAGTTCTTCGGCAAATTGAACAGTATGTTACTAAACGAAATATTTAGTATCCATTTAGTATTATTTGATTTGGGATGCGCAAAAGTTTCTTTAAGAGACATAAAATAGAAATAGGTTTGCAAAACGATATATAGCAACTAGGATTAAATCATTACTTTTAAGACATTTTGCTTTCAAATGGTTATACAATTCTGAACTTGTATGATATATTTTTGGCAGAAGTACTTTCTCTGCAGTAATTTCTGCGAGCTCTATGTAGGAAATAACAATTACGAATGCAGCGATTACAAGAGAAATGTACAATGCGAATTCGGCCGAAAGAAAAACCAATTGACAATAATTTGTATAATTTTGTCAAGTTTCCTTGGGGAAGTTTATAAAGACTTATCAAACCGATATTTTAGAAAGCGAGCTCTTGATTTAATAGCATTGAGTTTTCTAGGTTAGTATAATATATAATTGAGGCATGGCCTTAAGTTTAAGAAATTCACTTCAGAATCATGAGATTCTATGTTCAATTCCGCTGCGTGAAAAGTTGAACAAGTGTCTTTTACTCTTAAGATTGAAGCAGCATCTGCCAATGAAATTGAATGGAGAAAGTTAATGGGAAGCCCGTGAGATGAGCAGTACCCTCACGTAAATGGCAATTTTATCAGTTAACTCTGTCTGTGAGGTTTTCGATAAGTTAAAAGAAAATTTACCATGTTTGCGCTCGCCTGGTATTTTGAAAAATGTAATGGAGTCTACTTAGTTCGGCCTATGTCATCAACCTGCGAAAAGACGCTATTTTGAATCACAGTCCATCAGCTGTTGCGTCTTTTATTTCTCCCCCACCAGTCTCGAAAACCTGGTTAAATTTGCTTCTGGAAAAGCGCTCAATTGTGACCAGTTGGACGCAATAGATATATATCTTTTTTCTAATCTAGGCACAAGGCCTGAAATTTTGGGGGAGGGGCCCAGTAGATTAGATCGATCCCAGTTATTAACTGGTACTTAATTTATCGACCCCGAAAGGATGAAAGGCAAAGTCGACCTCGGTAGAATTTGAACTCAGAATGTAAAGACAGATGAGATACCCCTAGGCATTTCGCCCGGCTTGCTAACGTTTCTGCCAGCTCGCCGTCTTGAAATAGATATATATCAGATATGCTTTAAGCCTCCAATAACGAGAAAATGGGGAGAATATTTGGTGCAGCAGCAATCAACGGGCTCAAACAGTGGACAGCCCAGAAGAATGAATAAAGATTGCACATCCTTGAAAATCACGGTGAAACGTTTGATCAGGTATAATCCCATAGTAGGCACTACCTTTCTTTCCAAACTCTGCCAAGGTGATATAAGTAGCTCGATATACTTCTTGTGTTGGCGTCCCAACCAGCTATGGCTGGTCATATCGACATTTAGACTTAAAGAAAGTAAAATCATTGAGTACATAGATAAAAAGGTAGCAGTGCAAACAATTTTAGTGTATTTGTTTAAATCACCTACTACAACATAGTGTTTTTTTCTCGCAGATAATTCTTCCAACAATCCATAGATCAAAGTATTATTTGCTTAAATAGAGATTGTGCTCAATTTACCGCAGAGCAATATGGTCCCTATGGATACCAATTTGCCCTTAAGCATTTGAAATATACTTCGGAAGAAGCAGAAATAACTCACAGGGCAGTTCACCTGAAAGGATTATTTTCTATTACGTATACTGCATGTGCAATTGATAAATCGAAATATGTCTGGTATGATTTCAAAATCAAATTTCAGAAAACCATCTGTACTAAGTTAGCATACAAATAAAAACGTCATCGATATCTACAATCAATTACTTCGCGGTCTCTACTATCAAACTCAAACACGGAATAGCACACCGAAAATACCAGAGCAGATAAAGACATAGGAAGTAACTCATAAATTTTACTGGCTACACATATGATATAGTGTATGCCCTTACATTTGATAAAGCAGGAGCTGAAAGATAATATATATTTAACCTTCTGTCTACCAATGAGTCCAATGGACCCATTTCAGTTTTTTTTCAGTTGCTTTTTCCTACTGTCTGTATTATTTGATTCTGCTGATTTCTCGTGACTTATTTTTTCTTGACTCTCCTTTATTTGTCAAATGGGGAATTTCCCAGTTGGTAATTAGTGACATACATTTTCTCTGGTAGACCAAGGGTTAATGAGAGGAGTTGCCATCATTCATTGAATGTAATTCCATTGAATGTAATTCTTGCATGTATTTCTGTACAGAATTGAGATGAGCATGTGAATGTCCCACGTTAATAGCTCCAATATGTGAATGTTTTGGACTTGCGATAATCTCATGGATAATTCACCTTCCATCTACTCAAGGTGGAGTAAGTATTCAATCGACCAATTCAACTATCATTCTGTCATACCTTTTAAACAACAAAGAACTGCTTGCTGAAGTTTTTTCTAACATTCTCATGCCAAACATATTTCTGAATTTAGCAATCTTAGCATGATAAATCTCGCTCTGAAAGGAATCAATTTAATTTTAGAGGACATGCTACCGCGGGTGAAGAGCTGTAAATCAATAGATACACTTACCTGGAAGAAAAATTGTAAATTATCTATTAGAAGCAGCAGGAATGTGATGCTAAAACTTGAGGTATCGATTATGCTACATCGCAAACTAGAGTCGCCCAAAATTTAGAACGGAGCAACACTCTGAGTAACAAAATCGAAATAATAAAGTCCAAGTAGGTCTGACATTTAGAATCAAGGCAGGAATTTGTAGCGGATGTTTCATTCCCATTCCACTAAATCCAAAGTTCTTAACTTTGTGTCATTCATTTCCGCCATCACACGCCGAAAGATGTCAGCACCAACCTGGCACACCCTAATGTAAATACTTCTTGTATGATCAAATAAAGGAATGCTACTCCTTTACTCGTGGTCTTATATTATTGTATAGTGTTCCTTCATGAAATAACTATATATCTCTACGTATAAGGGCTATTCGAATGACATAAGGTCTTCAGTTAAACACTGCAGGTTTGTTCATAATACAAAATATAAATTGTCTACAAGAGTCATATCACTTTCAAAGTTCGTAAAGATTTTTCTTCTGAAGTAATTTGAGTATAAATCACTGTCCAACCTAAGATTCTTGTTGATACTAATAGGAGCATATGCATATTATGCAAGCATTTATAGCATTTGGGTAACAATAATAACATGACAATGTAATGTATGTAGGTTTCGGTATTTCGTTACGAATCAATATAAAACAGTATTGTCTGAAATGTAATATTCGTTGTCAGAGATGAAAATTTGAACAGTGTGATAAGATGAATTTTGGGATCCAATTTAGAAAATCTATCTATCTATCTATCTATCTATCTATCTATCTATCTATCTATCTATCTATCTATCTATCTGTCTATCAATCCATGTAGGTGTATATGTCTGTGTGTATGTATATATACCAATTCATATGCATGTGTCTTTGGACGCATATAATATACTATACATGCACCTATATGATACTCCTACTTCTCTTCACCCCTACTCTCTTTCTCTCTTCTCTCTAACTCTCTTTCTCTCTTCCCTCTAACTCTCTTTCTCTCTCATACTCTCTTTCCCTCTCCTCTCTTTCTCCCTCCTCCCATACCCACCTTCCCGTCCCCCCTCCATCGTCAACCCTACCACAAAAGCACACCCATCGCACCCCTCCACGCCTCTACCCCACCTTAACACACACCCTATCCCACCCCATCCCATTGCTTACACTCCATCCCACCCATTCCTTACACGTACCCCCTACACCCTCTCCCACATACTCCACATCTACCTACCCACATACCCCACCTACCCCAGCCACTGCCTACCCACATACCCCTACCTCTACCCCACCGGCAGTCTAACCCACCCCCACCCATGCCTTTCCAACTGTCGCTCCCCACCTCCCAACACCATCACATCACACCACGCTACACCATACCACACAACACATCACATCACAACACACCACCACGCACACAACAGCACTGACTAATTCCCATCCCCACAATTTCACACCTTCACACCTACATACACACATGTATACGTTAAGATCACCAGCATTCTCTCACACACCTTCATTTTGGGATCCCTACAACTTTGTTATCTCCTTTCTTAACTCTCCTATGTGACCCTTCTGTCCAGCATTCGCCATGAAGATCGCTAACCAATACGCACATATTTTTTCTCCCCTTGCTTCTTTCTGTGCTCCTTTCTGTTGAAGAGCGTAGGCTCGAAACGTTAAAGACTTTCTCTATTCCCGAGCGTTATACTAATACATCCATTTGTTGTTTACACCACCTGCCTTCGTCTGTTGTTTTTTCGTGAATTCTCCCTACATATATATATATTTATATATAGATGCTTCTTTTTTATATATTCCGGTATAATGAAAATTTTATATCAGTCTGCCGGGTTACTCCACACATTTGTATAATACAAATTTATTATTCTTTATTAAAAATATTTTTAACAATCACATCAAAGTTTCGGCCAGCTGAAGCATCTGTGGACTGTTTGCCTTAAGTTAATCTTGGATTTATATTGTCTCTGCTGAGATAAAATTTCTTATGGGCTTTGTGAGGTCTTGTTGTACAGTTGTAAGGTGGGTTTTGAAGGAAAGGTGCTGAAGAGAAATTCTATTTGATTAAATTTGAATGTATGTTGTTTATCAGAATGTATTCATGTAGCAGCTTCATCTCGTAGGATCGTTTTTTTATTGACTCACAACAAATACGTATATAGGTAGAGGAAGTTCTTCTCGTTAACGGGTGTGTAATTACCTTTAGTTGTTTTTTTAAATTCAATACTTTACTTTGGCAATTTAAAGGTCAACATTCAACGTTTAATTCAGCAATTACAAAATTAATTACTGAGCGTGTCATCTCTTTCGGAATCGACTTTTTAAGGAATCACACAAAGAATATAAGTAGCTGGTATGATTTAGCAGATCAGTAATCTTCTTTACTTGATGATATTTGGGGTATTTCCTGTTTGTGCTTGGAAGATGGAGGTCCATAGCCAAGCATGTAAATTCCAAAGTAAATTCCATAAAATTAATCCGCATAAAGTGATTGCTGTTATGTAACTAACTGTTACCTCCTTCAACCATGTAGTCTCTTGCATAGGATTATTATCAAGAATGTGGATTACTTAAAATAACCGTGAATATGATCTAGTTTAGAAATTTCTTTCACAATCATGTAGCACTGCTCCAAGTAGAAATCTAGTATAGTCCCTCTAATTGCCACAGTTTTCGATGTGATATTTACCCAACAATTATTCTACGGCTACTTGTTCGTGTTGAGGTATGAGATGGTCTCAACCGAATCTTATATTTACATAAATAGGTCCTGTCTTGATTGCTTATATTTATCATAATTATCATAAAGACTGCCCACAGTGAGAAATATTTACCTCTTTTCTGACATCTGAATTGTCACCATGCTTTCGAAATTGCAATTCAGTGGGTTACGGAGTCTTGTCGCAATGGAGTTATAACTCCAACGTTCAGACAGGTTTTAACCACTCGCTTTTTAGATCAGTCCGTCACGATTAGCAAAGCAGAGAGCCTTTATCTAGCAATACTAAAATTCAATTTGCGAGCTGAATTCGAAATGAGTTTCACAGAACAATGTCTTTATATTTCCGGTTGTGCGATATCCCTGTACCCATTTAAAAATTTATTCTTTCGGATAATTTTTTTAGTGAGTCTTGCACATGAGAAAGAAATGGAAGAGGACCTGTAATATATTTATTATATCGTAACCCTGAAATATATAACAACCAATATAACTTAGATAGTGGACGCCTTCAAATAAATATGAAGAGAGTAATCAGAGCTTGCTAAGGGAGATAAATTCTCGTTATTGCTCAGATATAAATTTAAGTATAAACTTAAAATGACAGATGAAAGAAAGGCACGTTGTTTAATAGATATATAATGATATGAAGTAAATTAGATTATTATCGAATTTATTGTTAGGTGTCCTCACCCACTAGGTTGAAAGAGGTGTTTCAATGAGGGCGAGCTTATAGAACAATGAAATCTCAGAAGATTCTCACTTTATCCAGAGAAATACGTGAATGATTTATTTAACAATACCAGGTAACAATATTCTGGGAAACTGATATATATATATATATATATATATATATATATATATATATGTGTGTGTGTGTGTGTATTTGTGTTTGTGTGTGGTATATATGTGCGGGTTATATATGTATGTGTGTAATACATTACTAAAGCGCAGGAAAAGTTAGTGTAACGAAATATGAATGCACAGTGGAACAATATTGTTGACATGTAAATTACAATTTCAAAGCGATTTAAAATTATGGGATAGAAAATTATATGAATATATCTGAATAAAATTTGTATACGTATTCATACCCACATCACAAACGTAACAAATGCATGCGTGGACGCACATAAAAACACTCAAGCGAATATACATGTTCTGTGCACGTGTGTGTGTGAGTGTGTGTATGTATATGCTTTAAAATAATTTCTATATGCCTGTTTTTGCTATGGAAGTTTTAAATCGAGTGACATATTTTAAAATTGGTATTTTCTACATACGTAACGTTTGCATTTGAAATATCGGAAATGTATAATTTCCTGGAATATAATTTTGTGTATATAATTTTAAATGATATTAATACACAAGTACAATAGCGGCAACCAGGAGCCGATTTATCTCTAGTTTAGGTAAGTATATCGAACAAAGATATAGTTGCCTTAGTTGGAGGAAAATGTAAATTTAAAGTGACGTATGAAAATTAAATCAAGCTAAGATAATTTCTTTTTCACATAGCTCCCATTAGAATGTTTGTAAAATTGTTTAAGATCAATCATTTCGTAATTGTGGAAGGAAATAAAGTATACAATGACACATTTGGCAGACTTGGAGACTAGCCCGGTAGCAGATTTAGAATTCACTATTAAGTTAAATTCATCCAAATAGATTAGTCAGTTAATAAATTATACATATTAAAAGAATAAGAATTAATAGAATCTAATTGAAGATTTGTGTAATACCAACGTGTACAATCATGCATTATCGAACATATGCACACACATTTACACGCGCACACTCACGCGTGCGCACACACACGTTTATATATATATATATATACAACACACAAGCGTTCACACTATCACACGCACACATATTCAAATATGAAGATAGTATGATGTCAGATGACTTCACACACACACACACGCACATATCTCTGAAATACACATTCGCACAGATATTTTGCTCGAGTTGTATCTCTGATTAATTGTATTTTGTGAATCTCATTATCGAAATTATTTGGTTGATCATGGCGGACAAAACAGTACGTCTGGGGATATTTCCATCTTACTCCCATTCAAAACCATCCGACTTTTCTCCACTTATTAGGCATCGCATGCAAAAAATAAATAAATATGGACAACAAACACATGAGGAGGGCAGTGAAATTTTTGTCGATTGATTGATAAATGAAGGCAAAATTGCTGTATGTTTTTATGTACTATTGAATACAGTGCAGAAGCGATAACAAATGATTTCTCATGTGAGAAAATGCAGAAGTTGTAATGAAACCTGGAAATATGGAGCATTCTCTATCATTTTAAGGCAGTCAATAATATCTGTAAGCAGCTATCATAATTAGAAGATTTTTCGGTTGCATTTCCATTTTCTATGCCACGCTGCTATTATCTGCCATTCGCTTGCACAATCAGAACAGTAAACTTACAATTTAGATATTCAGGCCTTAAGATATGGTTTTTCTGATTTGGAAGGGGCTAAGAAGCCTTATGTGTATATTACACTGCGTTATAAACTTACAATGTGTGATCTAATTTCTTTAAATTACCTTAGATTTATGAATACAGTCTATTCTGCATAAAATATTTAATAGTTATTCAATGACGTCAAGACCCATGCACAATATAGAATTTTGCCTAGCTATTGCAACTAGGTTCTTATTTGTGATTCACGTAAACTGCAATCGTTATGAACTTCTCTTTGTAGGTAGTAGGATGAGGGATATCAATCTTCTGAAGAACGCTTTTCAATTATCAAACATATGGTACTCTCCATTTTGCCTGGCATCAAATAATTGGTTTCAAATTTTGGCACGATGCCAGTAATTGGGGAATTGTGTGTTGGGTGGGGTGGGGTGTAGGTAGGTCGATTACATCAAACTTAGTGCTCAACTGGTTGTTATTTTATAGACCCTGAAAGGATGAAAGGCAAATCGATCTAGTTTGAATTTGATCTCGGAAGGTAAAGACGGACGAAATGTGGTTTGAGCACTTTACCTGGTGTGCGAAAAGTAAGGAGAGCACGCCGCCTATTTTACTAAAACATTAACAAGGAAATGATTATCATCTATCCATACAGGTTGCGTAAGATATTTGAGAACAGAGTTACATTTACAAATATATATATATAACAGATAATAACATCATTTATCAAAAAAATGCTATGAGGATAAAAATAAACCTTCGTTTCTATAATGTTATTCAATAAGGCTATCTTCAGCGTCAACAATTTCTTCTATATGGGATCTAAATAATCTACAAGTTCGATTCAAGTGGTCCTGGTTCATTTTGGGCATTACTCTAATTATGGCAGCTTTCAAAGAACTTTTGGTGTTATGGGCGTGTTCATTGACCTCTCTCACCCAACAGCGCTCAACATGGATTGAAATTTGGGGAATTAGGAGGCCGAATGTCAGGGGTTATGTGATCAGGAAAATTTTCAGCCATCCATTCCTGTGTTACTAGAGCTATGTGTGATTGTGCAGAGTCCTACTGAAAGACATATGGCCTTTCATTGCATACACTGTCTATCCAGGGCTTACAGTTATTTCCAGGAACTCAATGAAGTTCGTAGAGTCAACTCTAAGGCCTTGTGGAAAGCAGTGAGGAGGCATCACATGTCCTTCATTGCTGACAACCCCTAAAACCATGGCAGTTGCAGAAATGTTGTATGCATAGCACTTGGAACTTCAGAAGGGTCTGCACATAACCCTCTGTCATTTCTTCTGGTAACGTTTTGATCTTGGTTGAAGTTTTTCTCATTTGAGAAAAAACAAACCAAATTTTCTTCTGCTGGATTTTTCAGTTTGCTTAAGAGCCTTTTAGATACGAAGAAGTGATTTTCTTTCGCTTTTTCTGACAAATTGACCTTTTCTCATCATATAAGACTTATATCTGATATCTTCGTGGATATCATATCTGACTGCTCCTTCTTACACATGGAGATATTTTGCAATTGACCTCATGGACTTTCTGGGATTGTAATCAATGATTTTTTGAACTTGCTGGGTGAATTTGAGTGTTCTGATGATTTCAGAACGTTTAGAATCCTTTTTTTCCTTTTTATGCCTTGAAACTGCTGATATGTTTCTATCTATCTTCAATCTCTAGCTCCTCACAAACTTTGTAGACGAAAGATCTGGCAACTTTTAAAAATCGAGATATTTTTAAATCGCTATTCTCAGCCTTTATAACCGAAATAACAGCATACCTCTTCATATCGTAACTAAGCTGAGGGCCTGGCATTATCATTTTCTGAAACAAAGATTATACAATGTTAACAAAAAACGCAGCATTGACCCCCAAAAGTTATGTCCTCAAGTACATTACGCCCCTTGTACATATTGTTTCTGTGTTCTCACTGAGTATGTGCACATATGAATGTGTATGCTAATTGCCTATTTGAATACATCATATAATTGTGTTTGCGTATTTACGTTCTTGTTTGAGCATGCTTGTATTACATATGCATATGTGTGTCTTCCACTTATGCCACACAAAACTCACTTTTGCAGTACACTTGCGTTGGTTCCACGTCACACCATATCTCAACAAAAAAAATCTCCATTATTAACCTGTCCATTATACACTGTTCAATATGGCAGTTTACATTCGAGCAAAGATACGCAGATAATTCCAAGGTACGACCACTTGCTATAAATACAACGTATTTTTTCCCTTAGCTGTTCGCCAGTGACTATGTTCTCGTTACATGAAATCATGAAATATATTAACAACATATCCCTAAAGGAACTGGAGCAATATTCTGAAATAAAGCTAACATTATAACAGACGCTATATATCATATAATTTCTAATACAATAAAATCAAGAAAGATAAATAGATGTACAAGATTACAGATATAACAGAAATATATGGTAAAGGAAATAACATTCCTCACTTGAGTGAAGAGAAAATCAATAAATTGAATAAATTTCAATCTGCTGATACGCATCCGCTTTTCTTCTCGTCAACTCAGAAAATACCCTCTTAATACATACATATAATAACATAAATGACTTTCTAGGTCAAGTGTTATGCTAAAAGGAGAAATAAGTCAAACAGAGCTGGTGCCTGAATTATCTGATTATTACCAGTAACACATATACTTCATAGTTTTATATAAAATGTATTTTTTTAAAAATCATAACAGAATGGAAACGAAAAGTCGAAAATTATTTGCATTTTCACCAAAACTTCTTTACATCAGCCGCACTGCCATTAGCGTTCACGACCTACAAAGTGGTACACTAGTGGTTACGTAACAGTGGTTTGACCTTCACGGTCCAGCATAAGACCAACCTGGAACAATTGATTGCCGTTAATTGAGCATAGAACGCAAAAACCTGTACAAACACTGATTCCCTAAGGTCCCGGAAAATGTATTGCGTACAAATATATATGAATTCATGATGCCTTACATGCTTATATATCAGCATAATGTTGTTGTAGAAATGGTACTTCTAAAATTCTATCGATCTCTGCAAAATTGCTTGCACAAAATATTTTCTCTAGTAGTTCTGTACTAGTAATTTTAGTATAAATATAAATATATTTTTGATTTAAATTAAAATTTTAATTTTCATGTTAATTTCATATTTACAAATAATTAATTTTTTCTGCTTTCGAATGTTACAGTGCATGTTCGGTCGAAATACTAATGTGCATGCACAGAACTATTCACTTCCAACACTTGGTCTGTCTGTCATTTGTTTTCGTTTTATTATCCTGCCGATGAAAATTACGCTTACATTTTCCATCTTAATGAACTCTTGTTTAACAAAAACAGTCGTGTCCTAAGTATACACACACAAACATACATACACACATACATACAAACGTCCATCCATCCATACATACATGCATACATACATACAAACATCCATCCATACATACATGCATACATACATACATGCATACATACATGCATACATACATACATACATATGTATATATATGTATATTAGAAAAAATAAGGTAGAGATCTGGATGGTTGTACATATATACAAATATTTATTAACATGTCATATGTGTTTACAAATCACTTATAAGCACTTTCATCTACAATAATAGATTCTTCAGATTTAAATTTTGTAGTTTAAAAATTCCGTTCAAATGACTACGGAAACATAATTTACATGCTAAATCAAGACAATATTAACTTAATAGGCTATAAAATATTACCAACCTTTCGCCTTAACATATTGCATAGTTCATTTTAGATACAACTTTTTCTCGATGAACGCGAAGATAAATCGGCCAAACTTCCTCTTTGGTGCTTGTTAGATTTCATATCTTATCCTCACGTTGAGTATTTTATTGTAAAATATTAGTGCTCATATATCAAGTGATTTTTTTTTTATAACATATTTAAATGTATAGTTCTGTGGACAAGAAGTTACGTAAAATATATTATATACAGTTGTTTTTTATGTGAATTATCAAATAAAGAATATGAATGCAGCTGTTTCAAATGTGTCTTTCTCATGCCTAATTTATGAAAGAATCGTTTTCTAGAAAATATAATGATAAGTAACATATTCCGAGGTTTATCTTTTTTATTTATTTTTTGGACTAGACAGAAATTCAATAAGCCAGAATCAAGATGGAAAATATAATAAATGTCTAATTTCCAACATTAGTGAGTAATAAAGAAATCGTTCCAGCTTCACGAAGATAAATATATAACATCATGAATGGAGATCTGAGAAAAAGAGAGAAGCTATATAGTTCTAATGCATCATACATTAGAGGAGTTTGCTATATTTAAGTTTATTTTTTCTTATAAAATAGGAGTCCTATGTCTCGAAACTCATATAACCGAAGGAAAACAAATAACTTTGTAGGACAAAGAGTTATCCAAAGAAATAACTTCGTATAGTTTTGAAATATTTATTTATGAAGATATTATTGAAATTTACAAAACTACTTGATTTTCCAACAATATAATTTTCTATAACGGTATAACAATAAACCAGACGAGATTTGTTGCTGAATTCTACTTAACAAAAATGTGGTTCCAGATGATTTCTGAGCACAGGCTTTTATATATATATCTTCGGTGTTTATTCTTCTTAATTTTCTTTTCGCAATTAACTTCACAAAATAAAGATATATCTTGAAGGCTTTGATATATACATTTGCAGTAACTCACAGTGATAATATATGTATAGTTAGATAGATAGATAGATAGATAGATAGATAGATAGATAGATAGATAGAAAGATAGAGAATTATTAACACAACATAATATACGTGTCTACATATACATACATACACACACGCACACATATACACACACAAACACACATTTACATATCTATCTATATATTTATCTATCTATCCTATATATAAACGGCAAATTCTGTCTGTCTGTCAGTCTTTTCCCATCTTGCTGCCCAAACCACGGAACCAATCGTCATCAATCGACATGTTGATCTAACATCAAATTCAATTATAGGCTCATTAGATTTCAATAAAAAATCGATAATGGACCGACTACGGTGGATGGGCTATTAGATGATAAAATGAGAGGGGTGCAAAAATATCCAGGTTCAGGAAAATGTGACACAATGAGGATTACATTATAATCTTTTCTATATGTCAACTATCGTAAACATTTTATACCACGGCGATAACGACGACAACGTCACATTTTATATAAGAGTGCGTATTTTAAAAGACATTCATTTCTCTATGTTATGAAAAAATACAGTCTCTCTCTCACACGCAAACGTACACGTATATACAAAAATGTATGCATGTGTATTTATGTATGTATATATGAGACAGAGACAGAGACCGAGTTAGTGCCACTTACACATGCATAGCAATACACACCTTCACTCACTCACTCTTTCTTTCTCTCACGCACATGTACAAAAGCACACACACACAAGTATATATACACACACAAGCACACACACACACACACACACACACACACACACACGTCCATTTCGTATACATGTACATATATCTTTCACTTTCTAATGTGTGTACGCGTGTGTGTGAAATATATATAGAGAGAGTGAGTGCCACTTACACATACATACAAAAAATACGTACATGACAAACACACGTTCACTCACTCACTCACTTACACACTCACTCTCTCTCTCTCTCTCTCTCTCTCTCTCTCTCTCGCACACACACAGACACACATGCACACATACATACACATGTCCATTTCATATGCACGTAGATATATCCTTCACTTTCTCCTCTCTTTCAATTTCTGCTCTCTTCAAATCATAAAGAAATGAAAACTAATTACGGAAATTGATGAACAATCATATGACCCTACATGCCGGGCCATATGATCGAGTTGACAACTTTCCCGCTTTAAACGAAAGACTGCCATAAAATAACTTCCTTTGGCACATACACACGCACCCGAACACTTACACACGCACACGGACACATACACACATGCAAAACACGCACACACACGCTCTAGATAAAACTTCTGTATGAATTATGTTATTTGTTGCTTTGTGCACGCACAAAATTACAGCTTAAATCCAATTGAAATCAGCTTTTTCTATTCTGTAACTCATGTTGGTAATGAGTGTATTTGAAAAGCTTATTTCGATATAAATTTTAAGGGATGTTCTCCCAGAAATCCCGTCCTTTACTTGTTCTTTCTAGCATATCCGAGGTGACATTTGCGCTTCGTCCGTGATTTTTTTTCATAAATTTCTTACGATTCCTATACTTTCAATATAGGCGATTAAGATTTCATCCCAAAAAGCACGTTCTCAATGTTTTGATTTTCTCACTCCCCATCTCAGTTTCTTCATTTTTTTAAAAAAATTTGGAACATTTTTTCTTCGTAACCCATGAAGAAAAAGAAAGACAGAGTACGAATCTTTAAGAATTTTCTTTGTTTTTACTTAAAGAAACACTAAAATTTCCTTTCCAAACATCCACCCATCACCTCCCCACTTCCGAATAGCTACAAATTCTCAATGTTTCAGCTTTAGATGCTTGGAAAGCAAGGAAATTTATTCAGAAATAATGTCGTTTAACTCTTCTTTCTAGAATGTCGGTTTTACTGGTAGTGCTCTGATAGTTTTCACGTCTACTATTTCAGTACAATTGTTCGTATGCGTGAAAGATCAGACGAAAATGAAACATTAGGTGTTTTTAGCTTTTTGATGGGTCGGCGCAGTGAGGGAAGGGACACTGAGTGTTTCGTTAAGAAAAAACTAAATTTAAAAAAAAGATATATTTCCCAGATTCGTAATCCCTGAATTTTTCTACATGGATAAAAACAAAAGAAAAATTGTAAAAAAGTTACAAATTAAGAGTTAGTGGCGGGGACGGGAGGAAACTAACATTTTGAAAATGTGATTTTGGGGCAAAACATAGTTTGTATTCTTTCTTAAGAACAGAAACAACTTTCATATAAACCCATGGAAATTGTACCCTCCCCATTCACTTTTAAACAAACAGTAGCTTCCATTACGGCAGAAATTTAGTTCACTATATATCAGCTCTGCTGATGCTGCTCATAAGAAAGGAGTCATAACAGCCGGGCAACGCCGGGATGCATTGTAGTGTGTTCGTGTGGTTATATATATATTTATATATGTATATATATATATATATATATATATATATATATATATATATATATATATATATATATATATATATATATATATATATATATATATATATATATGTATATATGTATATATATATATATATATATATATATATATATATATATATATATATAGATATATATATATATATATGTATATATATATGTGTGTGTGTGTGTGTGTATACATACATATATATATATATATATATATATATATATATATATATATATATATATATATATATATATATATATATACATATGTATATATAATTATAAATATATAGGGATCAACATACTGAAAATTTAGAAATAGCAGTCAAAGAACTACTAATTCTAAACTACAATTTTTTCTCTAACGGATGGCGATATCTACGGAACTCACTGGTCGATAAATTTGTGAATGCATTTTCTTATGGGATTTTGATGTCGCATGGTCAAATACACATGAGTATAGGCGCATTTTCAGATTTATTGAGTGCATCATGCTGAAGAGTTGAAAAGAATGAATTTTATATTCTTAATCACGAAACGTCGTGCATGATTAACTAAAGGCAAGTTTGTTTTTATTTTCTCTTCTGTTTTTGTTCTATGTGTGCCATAGATATCGCCATCCGTTAGAGAAAAAAATGTATTTTGGAATTAGTAGTTCTTTGACTGCTATTTCTAAATTTTCAGTATGTTGGTGAAGCAATTTCATGCTGATCCCTATATATTTATAATTATAAATATTTTACCGATAAAGGTTTTTTTTGCATACTGAACTACTTGGCAAAATTGTTAATTATTAATTTTATTAACTAATTGGCAATTCCCTGCCCTATATCTGCATATGTATATATATATATATATAATCTTTAACTCTTCTGCTTGTTTCAGTCATTTGACTGCGCCTATGCTGGACCACCTGGCTTTAGTCGAAAAAATCGACCCCGGGATTTATTCTTTGTATGCCTGGTACTTATATTATCGGTTTCTTTTGCCGAACTTCTAAGTTGCGGGGACGTAGACACACCACCATCGGATGTCAAGCGATGCTGGGGGTGGACAAACACCGGCACACAAACATACGCACACACACGCACAAATATATACGACGGGCTTCTTTTGGTTACCGTCTACCAAATCCACTCACAAGGTTCTGGTCGGCCCGAGGCTAGAGTCGAAAACACTTGCCCAAGGTGCCACGCAATGGGACTGAACCCGGGACCATCTGTCTATCTATCTTTCTATCTATCTATCTATCTATCTATCTATCTATCTATCTATCTTGAGCTTAAGCGGGGCTGTCGAAAGTGAAACATTGTAAACAATGGAGAGTATAGGATGTGTATTGTGTGTGATCGCGTTCTTCTGTCAAAAGCAGGATATGTGAATCACATGAAAACACATGAGGGTAGAAATTCCAGACACCCTAAATACCAACCGCTTTCTGTGACCTGTGGCATATGTCACACGGTTTGTAAAACAATACCCGGACTTAAGAGACATATGCTGGTTCACAGAAGCGTTCCCTTAGAATCAGATACCAGCGGGCAAGGATCGAGAGGCCTGAACATTTGTCATCTGTGCTGTAGACCTTGTCGCTCAGCAGCCGGACTTCAAAGTCACTTGAGGGCTCACCAACGGAGTGATTGTACTGCGTGATGATATGTGTGGATCGTTGCTGGGATGGCTATCGTCTGTCAAGATGGAGCAGTCGTCATATATATATATATATATATATATATATATATATATATATATATATATATATATATATATATATAATATATATATATATGTATACTTACATGTGTGTACGTATTTTGTGTGTATACAGACTCTTACATCTATATGTATAGAATGGTGAACTTGTGCAATTCTAATAATATGCACATGTATTTTATTAGAAGAGGATTCTACTTCAAGCGTTCGAATTAATATCACCTATTTTCAAAAGAAAAAGAAACAGCAAAGCAACTTTATAAGAGGTAAGCAAATATATTCTTAGACTTATAGAATTAAATTGAAATGCACTTAGTAGTCTTCATTTGATTGCTTGCCAAAACCTGCTTGAAAACAATGTTTCAAATTCATCTTTTCTATTATACGTTACGCACAATGTATATTCCTCTATAGATATGCAAATGTTCTTGCTATTCTTTTTATGTTCTTCATGCCGATTGAAATTTGAATGTCTTTTTTCAATATGTGACTATTTTTGAGGATATGGTAGATCCATGAGGTGGAAAAGAAGCTATGTTAACCAGTACATATTTGAAACTTCCTCAATACATATAGAAGTATTTGTAACAAGTTATCATATACGATATTGTCTTGAAAATTCCGAAAGTCTGTAATATGTGATTAATGTAGCTCTACTTAATATCAAGCGACCTTCATTGAACTCATATTGCACTGCATTGATGAATTTGAAAGACGTAGTCATCGTCTCTCCGAGATATATAAAACCATATTAATGACTTTTAAATGTGTGGCATTAGATCGAAATTATCTATTTCAAGACGAATTGTTCAGACAAATCCATCGAGAAATATTCGGTTACCGATTAGTTGAAAATCGTTTATTTCCATCATACTGGAATTGTCGTAAGTTGAAAGACATGTAGATACTGAAATAAAATTCTATCAGTTTTCATGAAGTAAAGACAGTATAAAAATCTCAGTCTTTATTGCTCGTTTATGGTTGCTCATATAGTACAAAAAATATGAATACATTGCGTAATTGTGCATGTAATAGACGAATATATCATGCGTTCTCAGAATAACATTTAAACAGATGAATGAAACCAGTCAAATATCAATGACTAATATTTTTATTTGTCTACAAATGCCTCTGTCGATATGTTTTAGAACTGCTGGCCTCGATCAATCGTTTGAATAATCGAGTACCAGAAAATATTTGGAATGAAAAATTCATTAATAAAAATGTTGTAGAAAAGAAATTGCTGAAATACATTATTACGTTTCTTGAAATGCTGCAGAATTGTTCCAACAACATTTAAAATATATTATATAATACAGCAAATTATGGAACGATGTATGCTTAAATAATCTGTTTCCTTGCAAAATATTATACTTAAGCATTTTTCTTTTTGCTCTTTTCATATTTTTGCAATGATTGTTTTCATCTCAATGAAAGTTTCCTCTAAAACAGAGAATTCATGCAGTATGAACCATCGATAACATATACATACTCCATACCTTCCAAAGATATGGATCTTTCATCTTTTGTCATTTACTTGCGTTAGTCATTGGTCTCTTATAGGGTTAAGCCAATCAAATTTTTTAGTCCAGGTACTTATTCAATCGGTCTTCTTTGTCGAAGCGGTAGATTGCAGGAATGGATTTCGTAGACGGAGACGGAATCCATTCACAAGGCTTTGATAATCCCGGCAATATAGCAGAAGAAATGCCCAAGATGTCACGCAGTAGAGCAGAACTCGGAGCAATGCGCTTGGAAAGTACGCTTATTACCACATGGCATTAGAAAACACAATTCATATGTCATTGCCAAACATTCGCAGTATACGTAGTACACCATGCCAGTGATTATGAAGTAGAAAACTTCAGACGCATGTTTGCAGATTTGGTGTCCGCAACAATTCTTTTCTAATAATTTTGTTTCTCCTACAGGTTGAGATTTGAATCAGTATTTAAAATGCACTATAGAAAACAGAGACATATACGTTCATCATTGCTTCGATTAAATTTATTTACGCATTAAAAATCACTGGCTTCTGTTATAAACAAAACTCAGTGAATCGCACCAGACAACTATAAGCGTAATTTATGAAAAGAGTAAGAATGAAAGATTTTCAATTTAAACGTATCTAAGTAGTACTACCGTGTAGGGATTTGTTATTAAATGCGTGATGTGTGTTATTATATCCGTGAGGTTTTCTTTCCACACAAATCTTTACATCCTTGGTATTTCTCTAGCCAACCTATCGAATTTCTCATATAATGAAATATTACGTAAGGATGGTTACATGTGATTGAACGGTATATATGTTATATATTTATATAATATTGCTATCCACTCGTATCTGAGGAAGAAAATCACTGACCATTGCCCATGGGGATGGCAGGAATGCTCCTGCATGAGGTTATTGCACCACCAGTCGACTACTCATGGCTTCCAATACACAGCTTCTATGCTAGCCGTGGCGTCCTCCTACTCTATTTCATTCAATTTGCCACTAAGGCATTACATAGAAGTAGTAACTGCAGGTTGGACAATAACATTAATGAGATGAATGATGAAAAAATGGTATTAATGAGGGAAGGCAGAAGACGCCCGCCGATCTCTGCTTCTCTAAAACATTGTTCTTTACCAACATACAATTTGAGGTAATAAACCTTTTACTAATGTTCCATTCGGACTCAAGGTCCTTACAATGAGGCACTAAACCTCTTACCAAAAATGACACTATGTCCTTTAAAATGATACACTAGGCCTCTTACATTTTCTCTTACGGGTTATATGCTCCTTCAGTATGAGGCACTCATCTTCTTAATTTTAAAATGTTCCGCCCCGCCAGCACCCTACCAGGCTCAAAGCGTCAGTCAAGCACTCCGATAGTGCCAGCTCAGGGTGCCTTAATCGGACGCTGAATACATCTGGGAAGGAGACCGTAATTCGTATCTAAGATGACCTCCACAGCTACCTGTGGAGGCTATCCAAGATCTTTAATGCTGGTTATGTCTCCTCCCCTGGCAAACGTTTTAGTAAACTTTCCCATCGCATCTCCCCTGTGGTAGAAGACCAAATATTGTTTCTCCATTGGGTCGAGGCCACAACTTCCACCATCGGTGGCACAAATTTCCATCGACGGGTCTTCGGAACATGCCGACAGTGCATTAACCACTGGCACTGTCCCGTTTTTCTTCTATTTTCTCCCCTTTGCTACGGGAGGGTGTAGTTCTTCTGCTTTAACCGGTGGATCTTCCCTCCCTCCCGCAGCCTTGGGGCACTTCGGTGGGTGACAATTGTTGCTCACCTTCTTCCTTTTTCACCATTTTTCGGGGAGGTCTTCACTGCCTCTATTTCTCCCTCCGAAGGAGGAGATGGAGGTTCTTTCATCACTAAGTGGTCCAAGACCTTATCTTGGTGCTTGGGATAGTTTTTTTAATGTGTCCTGTTTCCAGGCACAGGTGATACTTACAACCGGCCATTTTAAGAAAATCTGGAAACAACAGATTGTTGGCTGATTGAGTCCACAGACCCCATCCAATCAGCCGCAGGAAAAATTTTGACATTGAGGAGCTTGGCTCCGCTGCCACCCAGACCCCGGCAGATAGTGTCTTCCATCCACTCGGGTTCTATTCCGGGTGGCAAACCGCAGACCCAAGCCCTTGTCAACTTCTTCGCGCAATCTTTAATGCAACAAAAAATGACAAACCGTTCCATGCTTGCTTGGTATTTATTATTTTATCCTTATTGTATATGTTCATTTATATATTATGAACATTACGTGGGAAGAAACAATATCTCTTCGCCCTTTAAGGGCTAACTTGAAGAATTTCAAACCTCTTCAGGGGTGTCAAATAGCAACCATACCGTCGCATATTTGACATCCCTGGAAATAAATTTTATAGTTGGCATATATTCCGCCAACTCTCTCTAGATATCAACTTTTTTTAAAGGGGGCGATGGTGTCAAGCGACTTGGAGTACGTTCGAAGCACCACCGTCCTCTCCTCAAGACATTTTATCCACTGTTTGGGTGGGGCAATTTCTCACTCCAAAACCTTATCATCTTTCTTTGTCATGTTTGAGAACAAAAAGTTGAAAGCAAAGTTCAAAAAGAGTTCGAAGACAAAACAAAAAAGAAAATAGAAGAAAAGGAAGACAGTTCAAAACATAGCAGAATAAAGCACAATTCCGGCCGACAGTACTCCTGGCTTAAGGTAATCCATCAGCAAGAACAGAGCTCCACAAATAGGTACAATTTTGACGAAATTCACAAATTTTTAGTAAAATCCTCAATTTCTGGTAAAATTCCACACCTTTTTTTTTGGAGGTGAGACACGCTCCCAAACAACGATTCCCACGGCTAAGTAAGTCACTTAGCGCGACTGCAGACAGACAAATTTCCGGGACCCAGTGAGAAATTCTTATTTGTAAAAAGAAAAACAATATAAAACAACAAAACCCCATTAAATCTCCTCAAAAAATAGATGCCTACCTTACAGTCGCACCCTCAACGTTCTTCAATTCAAGACCGCTGCAAAAGCACCTCTTGACAGCATTCAGTGCAAAAACAACACTGACTTCTACTCGACTGGGCACTGGAGAGTCACGTCGCTGGTAATTGCACAACCTAAACTTTTAGGTCCAATAAGGCTTGTGCAGAACCAGAAAGGCCCAATCCACCCTATTGACATGATGCACAGACAATCCAGATCAAGATATTCAATGCCAATATGAGTAGCAGACTCAGGAATGTTGGAGCACCATAACCTCAAGCAAAAGATCCCCAAAATGTTGAACGTCCTTCCCGGCATATGCTAACATGTGTCTCTCTCACAGTGGACTTCCACAAGCCGGATACCTGCCATAATTTCTGAGTGACCGTGGTATTGCTAGATAGTCATTTGAACTTTTGACAGGTCTTGTTCTTCGTCCAGCTGGATCTCTAGCAACGTTCCAAACCAGGCAAGCCTACTGAGAGTGGCAGCTTAGTCACAGACGACGTGGCAATGCAATAGTTTATACTGGATACTACGTTATTAGCACCACTTATGAGAGACTTCACATGTGGCCCACCCACCCCTACCCACATACCCCACCCTACCCACAGACCCCTACCTCTACCCCACCCTCAGCCTAACCCACACTCCACCCATGCCTTCCCCACCTCCCAACACCCTCGCATAACACCACACCAATACCCTCGCATCACACCACGCACACACTACAACTGACCAACTACTTTCTCCCTTTCTCCCTTCCCCCATTTTCACACTACATACGTCAAGATCACCAGCATTCTATCTCCCACACACAGCCCCTCGTTCCCGATCACCGTTTGTTATCTCCCCCTTTCTTAGCTCTCCTGAAAAAAGAATTTCTAACTTCCGGTCAGCCATTGTTATGATCGGCCATTATTATGATTGACCGTTGACTGAACAGTATTCAATTTTTTATCTCCGTGTTTTTCTCCTTGTCTCCGTATTCTTTCTGTTGAAGAGCGTAGCTCGAAACGTCAAAGACTTTCCGTATTCCCGAGCGTCATACTAATATATCCTTTTGTTATTTACACCACCTGTCCTCGTCTGTTGTTATTATTTGTATATTCTCCCATATATATATATATATATATATATATATATATATATATATATATATATATATATATATATATATATATATATATATATAAATTATTATTTATATAGATAGGGTGATAAATTGAATATTAATTCAATTTAAAACCAAGTGGCCTAGCATATAGAAAATCTGAAAATTCAGAAAATATTGTATTACACGTGTATAAGGGATGACCACAAAGTGGACATCCAATATGTTTGAAAGAGGTCATCAATGACCAAACCACAAAGAAAAATAATGTTCCCCAGAAACATTTCAGGACAAAATGAGAAATATACAGAATAAAGAATTAGTTATGTACTGCAGTTTCGAACATTAACGTTTTACTTACGTAACAACATCCGTGTTCACGTCAGCATACCTGTTCTATAATCAATATATTATTTTTCTTTGTGGCTGGGTCGTTGATGACCTCTTTCTAGCATATTGGATGTCCACCTAGTGGCCATCCCTTATACACGTATATATATATATATATATATATATATATATATATATATATATATATATATATATATATATATATATATATATATATATATAAATTTATTCATTGACTGATAGTTGTGCAATACCTATCAATAAATCAAGTGGTGTTGCCTTCATTGCGCCTTTCATGAACATGAATAAGACTTCAACACATTTCTTTACTTCTGAGAATTAGAAACTTAGTAAATATATTAAATTCTTTATAAAATCATACTTTTCAGTGTGCAACAAATACTTATACCTGTTAGTCATTATTTCACTAAATTTGTGTTTTAAACACGAAATATTCTTATGAAGCTATCCTTTCAAGAACAAAATGCCGATTCAATTTTGCTGCGAGGGAAATATGATTTTGCTTTCTGATTAAGTTAAGCAATCATAGTATGTCACGCATAATCCGTAAAGTTGAAAGAAGATGCACATCACGAACTGAGATATATGCAAGGATGCTGAAAAATTCTTGGCTTTGGGTTAAAGAAAGTAAAGAAGGATAAGTTAATCATGGTTTTATTCAACACATTCCCTTCTTAAATTCACACACTTACTGCAGCGTTCCTTCAGCTTTTCTAAACTCTGTAAAAGAACTCGGGAGGTTAGGTTTCCAACCAGGCTTTTCGCGATAACTGAAAGCCAGGAACTTGTGAACAACCTGTCGTAGGCATGTTCACAGTTATGATTAATCAACGTCAGTAAACAGGAGCTACTTACCATGGTTTCACTCGTTGGCTATGAGAAAATTCGAAACAAAACAAAAAGAATATATTAAATCATTATACTATGAATACAGTAAAGCTTTTTGAAGTTTTTGAAGAATGATACGTGTTTGAAGAAGGATACAATGTACACACAGAAAATATTCAGTATAATGTAATCTAAAATACTATTAGATGAAACTGAAAGAATCAAGAGGGATTATGTAATACAGGATCAGTTTTCTTTCTGTGAGAAAGAAAATCCGCATCGGCTTTGTACTCAACACATTAAAAATAATCAGTTTATTACCTGACAACTAGATTCGAAATGGATATTAACTCCAAGATACAAGCAGAAACATAGTCATACACACACACAAACGCCCACCCACAAACACACGCATACACACAAGGACACACACATAAACATGAACACACACACACACACACACTCACACACACATACACACACATATATATATATATACATACTTATTTAACTTCCTTTAGACTAAGGTCGCTGTATAACTAATTGATGCAGTGATTTTCGTCTGAATGTTTACTTCCCACGGAAACTAGTATTAATATAATAACAATCATTCATAAAAGAGGTTACTAACATGTAATGGGTTGTATATGATTATATTAAATGGTTCATGAATAATCCTTTGTTACTACCATCTGCCGTTACGGAATATTAACATTTCTATAACACGAATTCTATGGCCCTACAATTTCTATTTTGCATGACAAAATCATGTATTTGACAATGATGTAATTGTGGCTAGAGATCGCTTAAATGATACGCTTTAATTAATTATATTTTTGTTTAGTAATTATAAAGAAGAAATAATTAAAACTATAGTATCAGTGTAAGAAATAATTCAATACAGCTTTTAGTATCTACTAATGTCGTGTTTTCACTACAGACAGAGATTTTTTGGCGCACAAAGAAACATAAATTCTATTAACTGTCTTTATTTCAAGGTATTCTTCTACGACCTGGAAGAATACATAAAGTTGTGATGGGAATATCAATCCGGAACGTAACTAATTCCACGTTTAGATTAGGGTTGCAGGATTTGTTACAATAAAAATTCTTTGGCTCGTTTTCCTTTATTCGTCACATCTTAAATGCATAAAATTAACTTGGAAGTGAGTTGTGCTTAGACATGTAAGTACTTATACGCACGCGCGCGCGTAGAAAGTACATAAACACAAGCGTTTATTTCTTTATTTATATAAATTCACATAAACTTTTAGCATCTTCGTTTCTCCATATTTTATCTGTTAGTCGGGTTTATATAAGATTTTATCCTATAATACTCAACACATTTTTAATTGTATATATATATATGCCTACATACATACATATGTATATATATACATATATATATATATATATATATATATATATATATATATATATATATATATATATATATATATATATATATATATATATATATATATATATATATATATATATATATATATATATATATATATATATATATATATATATATATAGTATTATAGGATAAAATCTTATATAAACCTGACTAACAGATAAAATATGGAGAAACGAAGATGCTAAAAGTTTATGTGAATTTTTAACATCTTAAACTGTTAATTGGATTTATATAAGATTGTATCTTATAATACTCATAACACATTTTTAATTGTCATATTTTCATATTTTAAATAACTTGCAATAGCAACTTACTACTTTGACATGAAGAATCTTTATTAGAAATCTAACAAAAAGTTCTAAAGGTTCTACTTGAACTAACTTTTCTCTCCCTCTCTCCTCAAACACACACGCACGCACACACTCACACACACACACACACACACACATGCACCCGCACGCACACACACACACACACGCATATATTTGATAGATCTAGTTGAATTAGTTACATAATTTGAGGCACAGAGTGAGTCGGGTATTAAGCTTAAAGCTCGATGTAAGGTGAATAAGTAACAAGGATATCAAGGTAATAGTGCCTTACGGCCGTTTCAGACGACTCCATTTAAACGATCAATGCAAGCATGACATCAATTTGTAATACACCGCCTTTCTCGGTTGCATAAAACCATATAGGTTTTCAACATACAGGATATTCCATTATCAGATTTTTTCGCAAATGTCTCATCAGAATGAGAGAATACAAAAATTACATGCCTGTTGCTATTACTGCAGAAGTTAGGGGAGAAAATACCCCAACCATAATTTGGAATGGCAGAAGAGAACAACAATGGGATCAAGAGATACTAATATAGACACATTTATCTTTCTCCGTATCACAATCATAGGATCTAATGCATATCCACCAAGCATTAAAACCACATATAACTGACAACAATAAAATAGTTTGTCACACCTACCATCACGCTTTCTAGCAGGCACCACTATCTTACAGACTTCTGAGATATTTTCATTTATGTAGACATAACGAATTTATAGCCACCGTAAATTAGGGGTAGGGAAGCGTATCTGTCATTAATCAATTTATCATCAGCAGGGGGAAATCAACTGTCAATTCTCAGTGATTTTAATTCCTAGTGGATGTAGAATAGTAGCTGTATTGGATCCCTTCCATGTGATAAGGACAAAGAAAAATGTAGCTATATTACCATCTCTTGACACCCATTGTTATTCTGTTTGGCCACTCCAAATTATAGTTGGGGTAGTTTCTTCCCAAGTTCATTCTGCAATATTACTAGAAACAGGCATGTAATTCTTTCATTCTGAGATAAAAAAAAAAGAATAGCAAAAGAATTATATGTTGAAAACCTATATTAACTTATGCGTCCGAGGAAGGCGTGGCATTTCAATTAATGCTTGCAATGATCGATTAATTGAAGCTGCCTGAAGCGGCTGTAATGCACTAATAACTTAATATCCTTGTATGTATATATGTATATATATATATATATATGTATATGTATATATATATACGGACCCATATATATATATATATATATATATATATATATATATATATATATATATATATATATATACCTACATACATACATGTATATATATATATGTATATATATGCATACATATATATGTATATATATGTATGTATGTATATATATATATATATATATATATATATATATATATATATATGTATGTATATGTATATGTATATGTCTGTATATGTAAATATATGTGTATATATATGTATATATGTGTGTGTGCATGTATGCATATATATATGTATACATCTGTATATATTTATATATATGTATACATGTATGTATGTGTGTATATATATATATATGTATGTGTGTGTGCGTGTGTGCGCGTGCGCGCGCGCGTGTATTTAGATTCAGGTGAATATGGTACTTAAGTTGAGGCAGCAGAATTATCCATACAATTTCAAAGTAAAGTGATTAAAATCAAAATAATCAGCAAGGATTCCCATATGTAATGCAGTACGATCGTTTCATACAACTCCATTTAATTGAACAGTGTAATCATTACATATATTTAAAATGCAAAGCAATCCTCAATTTCACAAGGACATATGGACATATTAGTATTATTATACCTAAAATTTCCAAGAATTAAGGAGATAGACAAAAAGCATGCTATATAGAAGTTAAGTTCTATGTTGTAGTAGAGGCAGCATGTTCTTTGTCTATATCCGTAACGTCTTGGAAATTTGAGATATAATTATACTAATGAGTCCATCTGTTCTAATTTAATTAAATTCTATGTTTTTGTAGAGCTGAGGATTGCTCTGCATTTTAAATTGATGTAACAATTCAATGTAACACTTCATCGGAGACGGTAATAGTAGAAGTTAAGGATTATTAAATCTGTATGAGTAGATTTGCAGTAAGAAATGAGAGCGATGCAGAGAAGAAAAAACAAAGAAAAAGTACTTGGAGTATAGTTCCATTCCAAAGATAAATATCCATGTATAGAATCCGTGTGGGTATTTTCCAGTGATAATTATAGTTATATTGGTAGATATATAACATTTCTTATCCAGTTTACCCTGTGCGTTGTTTAAAAGACAGCTCGAAATGAGTGGAAGATAAGTGAGTTCAAGCCATAAGACAGGAAGGATGGAGGAGGAAATAGTTAAGGGAGAATGAAGGTAGTGGTGCAAGCAGTAGGCTATAAATAGATGAATAGAGGGAGATGTGTAAGAGACTGTGAGGTCAGATATACGGTTAGGAGGGAAGGTTGAAGAAAGGAGGACGAAGACAAAAAAAAGATAGGGGTGGAAGTATAGGGTTGTAAAGAAATGGATACGTGGAGAAAGGGAGTGTGAAGAGATAAAGTGAAGTAGGAAAGGGAGGCAGTTACAGTAGTGTTCAGTGTCAGGATAGAAAGGAACCGGTAGGGGGTGATGATATTGGTGGGGTTCGAAAAATAGTAATAAAAAGAAAAAAGGTATAATAAGAAAGAAAGGTAGTAGTGTTAATATTCTATAAATAGAGCTGAATTTATTTGAAGGATGATAGTGGGGGAAACGTAAGAGCTAACTAATAAAGGAACATATATACTTATACATATAATTATATGCGTCAGATATATTTATACAATACATATCTCCTGAATTATGCTCAACATGTAGTTGACAATTATTTACAGGGAATATTCGGAACTTTTTGTATTTTAATATTGTTGTAATATTATTGTTCATCAATGTGAAATTAATAATATATACACTTTTTACCTCATTCACATCACACGGAATCTTCATGGGGTTCTATTAGTGACAATCCTCGTTATCTAACAACTACATCTATACCAATACGAATCATGATGGTTAGCCTTCGGCAATATCACGTTTTGCAAATTAGAATATTTGATTCAAATACACCATTCAAAAAATCATTTAATTCCAGCGTTAAAGAAAAAGTTGAAACACCATGTAAAACATGCAATAAAGGAAAATTACCTTTTCTCTTCGTGTGTGTGTGTGTGTGTGTGTGTGTGTGTGTGTTTGTGTGTGTGTGTGTGTGTGTGTGTGTGTGTGTGTGGGTCTTATGTTTAAAAACGCACCAAGATAAAAAAAAAATACTATTTCATACATACATAAATACGTTCTTACATACATATATATACACACATATTTATATGTGTAACTGGTTTACAGGAAAGTGTCTCTATGACAGTGTAAGCCTTTATATATCTAACGATATTTTTTCCTTGCTGTGACATCGTAAAAAGTGAAGATATAAATACACAGCGGTGATTTGAATCCTTTATTTAAAAATGATAGAAGCTTTAACATACGCATGCTTCGTTGATAAATTTATTACGGTTCATACTGATTATTTATTTGGAATACATTAAGCTTCAGAAGAGATGTATGTTTGAGATACGTTTTTTTTTAGTTTATTATACGATAATTGTTTCAAATTTTACGCACGAAGTCACTAAATTTGAGGTGAAGTTGTAGTCACTATAATCAACACAAGTACTTGACTTGATACTGTGGTTAATTATTCGCGAAGTGATGAAAGATAAAATTGACCTCAGCGGAGTTTCTCAGAAAATATTGCAAGTCGATCTAGCAAATTTTTACGCATTTAAAAGCAGGATTTTCACGACGAAAATAGATATTCGGAATAAATAGCACAAAATATATTGCACAACCCTCTAATGATTCAGCTAGTCTACTATCCTGCAAATTCACATACATATAGAAGTTCAATTCTATATAAGAACCCCCCGACACACACAAACATACACACAGAAGTAATATATATTTCATCATTTACCTTTCATCGTTTCAATCGTTAGGCTGCGGTCATGCAACTGCACCATTTTCAGGACTTTAATCGAACGAACCGAACCGAGATCATATTTGTCTTTGTTATTATTATTATATCAGAGTCTTTTGAGAAGCCGTTTCGTTACGGGACGTAAATACATTAACACTGGCTGTCAAGCTGTCGCGGAGGACATACAGAGGTAACGAGACACACAAGCATAGATGGATATTATGCGACGGGTTTCTTTTCAGTTTACACCTTTCAAATCCGCTAACAAGGCATAGGACAGCCAGAGATTGTAATAGAAGAGGCTGGCAAAAGTGCCACGCTAGGAATGTACCCGGAACTACCACACATCCACGTAAGCGTCTGTATAGAATATACACACACACACACACACACACTCACACACACACACACACACACACGCACACACACACACACACACACACACACACACACACACACACATATATATCTTTAAAAATATGTGACATTTTTTTGGTAGCCATGATAAAACTCCGAGTTTCAGATGCCGGGGTGAGAACCCATGCCAACATCTCTTCATTTATCCGGCCATTGAAAATTCCCGTGAAAAATGACCGTTAAAGGGGTGGGGTATTACTGTGTAGTTGACCGTTATTAAGACAAAAGAACTATAGTCCCCTAAGTTAGGAGAGGGAGTAAAAGTAAAGGACTAAAAAAATCTATAGTGTTTGCGTAAGCGCCCCAATCCGTATATGTATATACTAAAACACCCTTGCTTGAAATACACACATGCTTACCCATATACTCGCCAAAAACTATATATATATGTACATATACATATATATACCCGGATACACGGGCACACCCACATACACACCCCTACACACACGCACTCAACAACCTCGCACCCATACGCACGCACGCACATACATTTATATACGCACGTACCCACACACATTCACAAGCGTGCATTATAAGGTTCCATGTACGTGTCTATAGACGCACAGGAAAAAAGCAGGGTAGAGGGGAGAAAACAGGGAAAATATGTGTGGAAAAAATACAAAACATTAACTTTATAATTATGTAAAAATATATTTTTAAATATATAAGAAATCTAAGTAAAAAGTATAGAAAGATAAAAAAAATTATACACAGACACAATATAGAAAGTAAGTCCTATCGGTAAAGTCCTATCAGCAAGTCCTATCAGTAAAATTATAAAAAATATATAAGAAATCTAAGTAAAAAGTATAGAGAGATAAAAAGCTTATACATAGACACAATATAGAAAACAAGACCTACCAGTAAACTGAGGGGACCAAAAACGTAGCAAATATTTGGCCACACGTGGACATGATCCGAAAAGTTCAGTCCTTGAATTTAGACATGTGATGGGGTCTAAGCTGCATTTTCAGATGAGCCATCTTTCCATATCACATAGACCACACCTTCCGCTGCCGCTGGCGTAAAGTTTACACTTGACTAAGATCTTCCAATGGATGTTGTAACTGACACCTTTATCTTTTACAGACCATATATGACTGGATAATTTGGTCGTTTTCCTTTTGTACCAGTGCCTGAAACTCAAAGTGTGATTATTGAATCTGGCCTTGAAATTACCCTCCGTGAGGGTAATTTCGGAGTTTTATCTTGGCTACCGAATAAGTGTCAGATATTTTTACAGATAAATTCCTCTATTTACATAATATCGAGGTCTCTTTCTTTCTTTTGTTGTCCTTTCTATCAATATATATATATATATATATATATATATATATATATATATATATATATATATATATATATATACAAGCACATTCAGACAAACACACATATAAAATATAATGAAGATTACGCCGAATTAGGTACAAAATTGAGGCCTTTCGCTAGGTCTTTATACCTTGTTAGGTATAATCCACACACTCAAACAATGTGAATTGAATATGGAATATCTAGACTCCTTGAGGGGTGTTTGTACCTGATATCCCTGCTGTATGTGCAGATATTGCAACCCAGCTAAGAGAAGATATCTGCTCTTGGTAATTCAGACATGTACTTTTTATAAATTACTTTCTATAATATTTGTGAAGTGCAGATTCCAAGTTAGGTAAATAGAATATAAATGTGTAACAAAAATGTACAGGTGTCAATTCATTACGGTCGATTCAAGCAGCTCCTTTAATTGATTAATGAAAACATTACTTCATTTCAAATAAACCGTTCTCCTCAGATGACCACATAGACTTCAAACACAAATGATACAACCATTTTTTAAAAACATATTTACATCCGTAATGGAACTCAAAATATTTACATTGTTTCTTTTGTCATATCTGTGGCAGACTGAGTTTAGAAAATCATGCATACCACATCTAACTTACAATAATTCAGAGTGTAGCAGGGGAAATAGTTGGATGAGGACAAGAAGAGTGGTGATCTAGTTACTTATTTTCAGAAAACTTTATGTAGAATGCAGTCTTTAACTATTTAGAATGAAATGCACTGTATCCCAGTTAATGGCGATAAATCAATTAACGTCAGACAATCTACTATACTCTCAATGTACTGGAACCATATATCTAGCTTTATCTACAGAAAAGGATAGGTTGTAGGGTTAGTAATAAGGGAATGTCTGGTGGGGAAGAGGTGATAGATGGAAGAAGGAAGGATAGAGGGAAATATAATGGAAAGGGGAATATAATGAAAAACCAAAAGATAAGTAATATAACCTTTAGAGGCGGAAATTAGAATTGAAGGATCCGAAAGGTAGTAATTTATAACTTAGCAAATTCATAATACTAAATTGAGAAATTTTTAATCAATCTATAGAAATATAGAATAAGGATTGTAATTAAATCTAAAACCTAATAATGGGATACTGTAATATATATAAAACAAAACTATCAAGACTTTTCGTAGGCATAGTGTTTATGAAATCATGATAAAAACATTCTATAATGAATGTATGACGCAGTTAGATTATCATATGAATAGAAATACATAGTATATTTTGAACCAATATAAGAACTATTCTCTTCATTAGGGTGGATAAATATAAAATATCGTAAAATATTGTATAAAATACATGGATACAATCTATGTATCGAATTTAAGGTAGACGAAATGTATATGAGGTACATGCGGATACAATACTTAAAATAATTGGGGAATTTAAACACTTAATAAATATATTGCATGATAAAAATATACAAAAATAAAGATTCCCATATCCAATAAATTATACAAAATGACTATAAATTGTCAAACATTTTTTATAAATCATAAACACTTAGAAAGTTTATGAAAGGATATACAAATGTATAAAAATATCAAATATAAATATAAAAAAGATTATACAATATAATGTGTAATTACAAATATAAAAAATTACCGAACTACATAAGAGGTATAAATCAGGATAAATTAAAATAAAATAAAAAACTGAAATAAGGATTGTTTTACAAAATATAATATAAATTATATTGGTATATAGAAAAGAATTCTTAGAATATTATTATTAATACAATATAAAATAAAATATATATCTCAACGGAAATACAAATAAAGATACCTAGGGTGTATACCTTATACTTAAGGGAGACGTAAAATTGTTATGTCATACTTACTATGAGGGAAGAGAATCCCAATACTGAAAGTGTAAATATATCCTATAATTATTGAAAGTATATAGGTTCAACGGTTTAAGAGTTATTAGAAAGCAATACTAAATAGATTTCGAGATAATAGAGGCTATGCTATATGACACCCCAGATAACTCGTGCAACTTAATTATAGTGTGATATACTTATTATTGCCTGCTTCGAAAGTATTTAGAGGTACGGGTAATCCTATGAACACATGACATTCTAAGATCTAATTTATTATTAGTTAGGTTTTCTTTATCTCTATATTTGAATAACTTACTTCACAGCCATACGGTCTATTTGTGTATGGCTGAGCACTACGGACAATATCCCATTTTAGGCTGAATTTAATATTACTATCTTTGAGTTCCCAGATTTTGGTAGATAATGAGGCACTGCTGGCTTTATGCCTAAGTCTAAAGGACGAAAAATTGTTATTCAAGCGTTTTTCATATTTAAAGAGCACCAGAAAAAATGAAGTTATTAGTTTCTGTCATTATTATTACATTTATACGTAATTTTACCTACTAAACACTGACCTAATAACGGGTATTAGGATATTTTCCTACAATTGCAACTGTGATTATTATTCATAGCATTACTTACTCAATTGTGAAAATTTAAGCGTCGTGATTCGAGGTAGTGCTTAAAATCGTAGACGAATTATTAAGTACTATATCGCCATTATTCGAGTTATTATAACACGTATGATTACTTATCTTTATATTAACCCAAGTGACTTAGACTACGCCATTAAATGTTATGCCATCAATCAGTAATAGGTGCATTTGGGATACTTGCTGTTTCATTTGCGGTTTATTGGCTCCGTTAGCTATGCTAATTGCATTGATAATTGCTGAGAATGGGTCATCAGTATTATCAAATGTTATTTTGGATTCTTACATACCTGCTGTTATTAGAATCAGTATTAGGGGTTAATCCATTATTACCATTATCATTATAAATTTCGCGGGGTTAGATTTCATATCTTCTGTTCAGGGGGCTACAATCGCACCTAGATTTGGTAAGGTGGAACGTGAGAAAATTTTGCGAAATTTATATGAAGCTGGGACGTTTTTCTGCAAAATCACCATAAATTTATTGCATATATTAGTACAGATTCTGGAATTGAAAGGAAGTTTGTACTAGAATTCTTAGAATTCCTATGTTTATGAAAACGGATCCTATCAGTCCCTCTGCCATCTGTCGAACCTAGAGTTAGATTATTAATTACGTTATCATTATCAGCATTTATACTATTAGAATAGGCTCCTTTCTGATTCTCATCATATATATTTTACCATTCTTAGTTTCTATGTTATTATTTTAATATATTTTATACTTTATTTTAATAAGAATGTCGGGGGCAATTCTAGTAGACCTATATGCTTGATTAGATGAACTATTAGCCTTTCCATATTTTCTTTTTCTTTATTGTGTTGCCTATTTTTTTAGGTGTCCCTTTCATTTTGATACATGTATATATGTGTATGCATGTATAGGTATATATATATGTGTGTGTATATATATATATATATACATACATAGATGTATAAACTTATATGCATATATACAATACATATACATATACATACATATATACAAGTATATATATATATATATATATATATATATATATATATATATATATATATATATATATATATATATATATATATATATATATATATATATATACATATATATATATATATATATATACATATATATATATATACATATATATATATATATACATATATATATATACATATATATATATAGGAGGGAGAATGTACGAAAAAAAACAACAGACGAGGACAGATGGTGTTAGGATGTAACAAAGGGATGTATTAGTTTGATGCTCGGAAATACAGAAAGTCTTTAACGCTTCGAGCTACGCTCTTCAACAGAAAGAATACGGAGAAAACAAGGAGAAAAACACGGAGAAAAAAAGTTGAATGGTGTTTGATCAGTGATTAATCATGGCGTCTGGGGACAGAAAGTTCACGCGCCAAGCCTGCCCTTTCCTTCTTGGGCGGCTGATGTGCGTGCAACATCGTTATTTCTGCCTGTGCCTGTGAAATCTTGTATCCCGGCTGTAAGGCCTTATTTCCATTTACGCCAGCTTAATTTCATTCGTCCTTAGTCGAAAGACATCTGTTGTTATGTCCTTATTATTATTCCTACTGTATTTGTGTAACATTGTTCCTTTTCTCCGTCCTTGTTTTTGTATACATTCGCTGCTTTCTTCCAAGGAATCTAATGCTCTAAGCGTAGTTTTTTCTCCTTAGGGCTGGTCTAATCTGGATCTCATCTGAAGAAAGAAAACTCCGGATGACCTGTCCGTGTTTTCTTTGTATCGTCTATCTGGATGTTTTGTCCCTTTCTTGTATCACCTCACTGTCTGGATGTCTTGTGCTCTTGTCCCATTCTGTATTATATATATATATATATATATATATATATATATATATATATATATATATATATATATATATATATATATATATATATATATATATATATATATATATATATTCACTTGCTTATTTTCACGTGACAATGTAAACAGCTTCTAGGTAATGAGAACTGAAGATTAACTAAACTTGTTCTGTGTACATTACAATTTATATAGCACAACTGCTTTGTTACGAAACGGTTACACTCGGCTTTTTACCAGTCTATTCACTACTTTCTTGGATTCTTATTCGCATTTTTAATAATCTCATTTGCAAAACCGTGAGTTGTATGGTGTTTGTCAGCTTATCGATATTTCCTTTCAGTTGCGTAACTTACAATATTAATAAACTCGTTTTATCGCATATTGGACAACTTTTGACATCCATACTATCTGCATACTTGCTTGAGTTTTACTATCTTTCTACTTGGATCCTTGGATCTCTCTCTTCTCCTCTCTCTCACTTTCACTCTCTCTCTCTCTCTCTATCTCTATCTCTCTATCTCTCTCTCTCTCTATCTCTCTCTCTCTATCTCTATCTCTTTATCTCTCTCTCTCTCTCTATATATATATACATATATGTATACACACACACACACACATATATATATATGTAGATAAGTATATGTGTGGGTATATATGTATCTGTATATCTACATATGTACGCACGTATGTAAATATTTATGTATGCATTTGTGTGTGCATGTTCATAAGCTTATGCATATATACTACATACGTATACACACATATATATATATACATTCTGATACAATTGCTTTTGAAAAAAATTTATCCTTATATTAGAAGTATATACATATCTATATACAGAGAGAGTGAGAGAGAGTGAAAGAGAGCGAGAGAAAAAGAGGATGGGCACAGAAAAGAGGGAGCAAAATAGAGTGTAATATCAGACAAACACTAAAGAACAGCTGACACATTTTTTTGTAAGAGTGACTCCTTCCATTTCCTCACGAATAACATTCACACTTATCTGAAACTGCCTTTTGTAAAGCATTTGTATGAAAGGAATTGGAAGATGTCTATAAAATGTAAATATGTAATCTTTGTGAAAGTAACTCTGGAGATATTTCGTCTGTAATGAAATCCAAGAAAAAGTAAGACAATATACGTGAGTTATAAATAGAGAAATAAGAGGTGAATATCAAGGACTGTATAGAAATACAATGAAAAATTCAAGGAATAAGTAAAGAAAATACTTCTTTGACGCTAAACAAATCATCGATAACAGATACCATCGTAAATAAAAATACATAAATATACTTATGTTCGTGTTTTACAAAGATTAATATATATGTTTTACAAGCATGTTTTTTCGCTGATATATTATCATATTAATAAATTATGTAAACTCTATGCGTACTATAAAACCAAACGCTTTGAGTTATCAAATGTTTCCTTAGAAAATACTTTATTATCACATATTACAAAAATACATGAAAATTTTAGTGGAACGCATTTTTTTACCGCATTTCAGTTAAGCAATAGATATTTATCATTAGATATGTACACATCTCAAAACCTTTTGCCATGAAATATTTATTCAAAGTTACTTCGTCGGAAAAAATATTGAGTTCGTCTATAAATATATTAGTAGAACAACATTTACATCATATATAAAGTTTAGTGGAATGATACAAATCATTTAACGTACCCAATACTTTCTAAGTTTAAATCTAAATATAATATATCATAGTGACAAGGTGAAACGAACCAAATTTATAGGCACACATATTAATCTACTTAGACTATATATATATAGTGGTTGTGGCGTCCATGTCCTTAAATAAGTCTTATTAACTATATTGATAATTACTTTAAATACAATAAGAATATATAGTCATCGTATATGTGTGTGTGTTTGTGTGTGTGTGTGTGTGTGTGTGTGTGTGTGTGTGTGTGTGTGTGTGTAGATGTATGTATGTATATGATTATACAACTATGCGTGACCTTTTTACCCGTACGCTCAATAGCTGCTGAGGAAATAAAGGAATAATGGTATTTTGAATTACTATCTCATAAGTGAATCAGAATACATGCTCTATGACCTTAAGTTTCAGTTGAAATCTATTTCCCTTCGGGACTACAGACATGGAAAACGTCGGCTTTGTAAGGTATTTTTCTCGAGTTTCTGCAACCAGGAATGTGCTTTACAAAATGTTCTGTAATCTCAACGAATTTCCTTCATATTCAATTGGATGTGCAATTATTTCTATATATTCACAAAAACAGTACATTTTACAATCACTAGTGTGCGTACAACTATTCCATGAATCTTTCGTTTACATTCTCTAACAGCATACTGTATATATTCACAAAAAAATTGAAAGATTATCTTGGTGCTACAAACGGCTCGCTCTGCTCATTGTAGGAAATTCCTTGCTAATTGATTACCATAAACCTTACTAAAATTTAATTTAAATTTTAAAGCCAAATAATAAGATGCTACTTTTGCCCATATGCCAATGCATATGAACATGCGCATCTTTCCTTCGATATTTGTTTTGGAGTAGCATGTAAAAATATTTCAGTATTAATACTAACTGTGAATATATTACAAAATATAAGCAAAATGAAAATACATATCCACTGGATATTTTAAGCACCAATAAAGGCGTTGGTGACAATTCTTCTCGTCAGATTTGTTATAAATTTACCTCATTTTTATTCTAGCCTATATAGCATTGTATCAAATATACCTGAAATACAAATTGATACAAATGTAAATATAATAAAGCAGGAATAACAAAACTGGATTTGCACTCAATACAACAAAATTTATCTCGGAATGAATAGGCTCTAAGTACGTAAACATGAAAAATGTTGTATGTAAAATATACAGAACTGAAAATGTATGCTTTTACATAACTTAGCGTTCACAAAAGATTTCATAGTATAACATCTTACACTTTTCAAAGATATGTTTATATATAAAAAACAAAAGTATCCTAAATGGAACCTCTAGGGGAAGAACATACTTGGCTATATTCTCCCTTTAGATATCAGTTAAATTTCTTATGATGAAAAGTAAAAACTGTCACATTACAAGATGAGGAATAAACAAAAGCTTTTTGATTCTTTGATCTTAATTCACATATTTGAACACTATCAATAACTTAATCCGAACTACTTGGCACTTGGTTGATCACTCAGGTGTAAAGTTTAAGGTTTCGAAGCAACGAAAGACGCAATATCATTTTTAGCTTCTTCACAATTAATAAATTATTGGGTCATCCCACAAATAATACGGTTTTACAGTTGCATGAACTAAAAGTCGGATACATATGCATACATGCATGTGTGCATTTATGCATATGTACATACATACATACATACATACATACATATATACACACAGCTGGGAGGCGATATTAAAATAAAATCGCAACTATGCATCATACTCAGTGTATATGCCTCGTTGGGATCCAAAATAAATCTCTTATAGAAATTCTGCTTAAAAACACAAAATATATCGGCGCGCGACGAGAAGTGATGCTCTCACCAGCCATATTCAGTGCCGATACTAATTACATCAATTGCTATAAAAGCAGGCAGTCGTTTTACCTTGTACTCATTCTTAATTGAAGTTTTGAAGAATGCAGTTCGATTTTAACACTTATTTCTTCAAAGTGATAATAAAAGTGACACAAGAGCATATTCGGCATATGTTCCTTTATGAGTTCAATAAAGCAACATCGCAGCGGAAGGTGTGAGGAGTATATGAGGATCGGACAATAAGCGTAAGCCATTATCAATGACGGTTCCAGAAATTCCGAGCAGGAAGAAGACGAGCCTCGTCCTGGAAGATCTGTATGTCTCGACGTGGATGTCCTGCAAACGCCGCTGGAACAATATCCCATCGTAACTGCTGAGGAAGTAGCAGAGGAGCTTGGATTTGGTGATTCAACCATTTATCGACACCTGCGCACCATTGAAAAAGTCAGCAAATTGGGTCAATGGGTTCTTCACAAACTTTCGGAGTTTAATCGCACGCAGGGAATGAATGCGTGTTCTTCTTTGCTCTCACGTCTTACGAATTAACATATTTTCGACCGAATATTGACTGGTAACGAGAAATGGGTTCTCTATAAAATGTGAAGCGCCGAAGACAGTGGTAGGGAAAGGAGAAAGACCGGCAGCCCAGGCTGAAAAAGGTTTTTTACCCACATAAGGGGTTCTCTGTTTGATGGGATATGAAAGATTTAGTCTACTTTGAACTTTTAAACCCAAATCAAACAATAACGAAGGAGATCTACTGTGAGCAGCTTGAAAGGCTTAGATCAGCATTAGAAAGAAGACGACTACCTTTGGTTTCATGACGAAAGGTGTTTTTCCATCAGGATAATGCTCCGCCACATTCAGCGAGGAGGATGACATTCCAAAGGCTGGAGCAGTTTGAATGATGCAAACGATGCCCCACCCACTATATTCGCTGGACATTGCCGCATCTGATAATCATTTATTCCGCAGTCTTCAAAATAATTTGGACGGAATATATATGAATTCTGTAGACGAGGTCAGAACAGTAATGAAGGAGTATTTTTCGTCACGGATAAGTGAATTTTCGAAGAGGGGCTTTGCAAGTCTACTGGATAGTTAGAAGAGCATTGTAGAAAATGAAGGAGAGCATATTTTAGAATCAAATGAACTTTGTTTATCTTAAATTTGAAAGATAAATGATGTATTAAAAAAATGAATTATTTATGGGATGTCCCAATATTTTCTCTCTAAATAATATAGCAATGATCTGAAATTATAATAGTAAGACCGAGTAAGCTCACGAGAGTAAGGATGGTAAGGCAAAACATCATATTCAGTGCCCAAACCATTTTTCTGAGTAAGTAGTATGTGGTCTTTCATTATCTTGTAAGAATAACTCCTCCTAACGACTAAACAATAATGGGTACTTTTTCTGCAAAGTGTTGAGCAATGCTTCCAATGATGGCAATACATCCCACCATTAACTGTTTTTCGTCGATGCAATAGGCGACACTTCATATTCCAGCAAATACGGAACATCAATATTTTCGGATATAGTCCTAGTTTAGGGAAGAATTCTTTTTTATTCTATTTGGTGGTAACCATTGTGATTTTCATTGGACACGACTGTATTGAACACACTTTGCATCACTTGTACTGAGTGTTTTCAAGAAAGATTTGGTAGCATATTTGGTAGTAATGATCAGAAGAGAGCAAATCTTTGATTAAGATGAAGAGCAGTCAAGTACTGAGTTAACCACTGACCAATTTTATACATATTTCCTTGTTCATGAAGGTTCTGTATACCTGCAAAGTTACTTGCATTCAACTGCTTTGCGAATTCGTATGCATTATGGTTAGAATTTTCCGAAAATACAGTTTTCAGAAGCCTAATATTAACAGAACTTGTTCTACCAGAAGGAAGGGCAAGATGAGTGGAAGATTTCTCTAGAGTAACTGCCGAAGTCATTTTAAAATTTGCAAAATTGTTATGGTTTTAACCAGAGTAGTATAAAGTAATTTTCAAGGAAAGAAAACAAATATTTGATTGCGAAAAGTGATGCTCATTTTACCGAATCGAAAAGGTACCCCCAAAGCGATCGCGTCAAAAAAGCGACAGGACTTTCTCAGCAAATACAAACTACTCTGTAAGAAATTGATTTGCTTTTGAATCCACTTGCTCTCATGTTTGTCTCTGGTTTTATTTCAGAATCTCTGAATGCTCACCGTTAAATTCAATAAGGGTATGCGCAGTAATTTAATTTGTTTTATTTGTAACCAAACTAAAATAGTGTAAAGAAAAAAAATATAAATATTTTCTTTCCCTTATTATAATTTCATCATAAGTCTTAAAACGTATTGTCTGTAAATCAATAAGGCAATTTAGAAAATGTCTGATTCACTTCACCAGTTGACATCAAGTAGAATGAACATTTCGAAGTTTGGCTAAAAGTTGTTTATATTTTCTTTATATCCAAGAAATCATGTTATGTTCAGCAAGAAAGTGCAATATAAGGAAACGTCTTTCGTAATTTTATATGCTGTTTCAAACACAACGATGTCATTAAAACTTCCAAGACATTATATGTCAACTCGAAGTGAACAAACATGTAACACTCCAAAAAAAAAAACTCTTCATAGCAATAACATTTTGTAAATGATTATATCCAAAGGTAATGTCCCAAGGAGACATTTATATCCATCTATTGTGTAACTATGTTATAAGATGAAAGACAACTCAATAATAAAACGACAGGTTAAAATTACTTGCAGACAAAGGTTGAAATTACTTGTCAACAAATCAATAAGTTGTAGGTTTTATAAGAAGTGCATAAAGTTGGAATACACTAAGACTTGTAGAATTTATCGTATGATATAAAAATAAAAGAATTAAGGAGATAGCATAATATATATTCAGAATACATGTAATAAATATTAAATAGCAGTATACATTATTGTACTTGGGCTGATCTATCAAAATTATTTGTTTCTCTCATTAAAGCACAAATGTTTCAAGGATGTGTTACTAGAATTTTATAACTGTGATCGTCTTATATACTGTACAAAATAATACATTTATATATATAGCTAAACAAATACAGAGCAAGAGAGACGGAGAAAACAGTTATTCTAAATCTTGCGCCAGTTGTCACTGAGTAACTGCATCTCTTTTAGGAGGCCTGGAAAATGTACTGGCCATGCCAATATAATTTGACATCAGTATCGACGCAAAGATTTTCTGATTAATGTACATTGCGGTAAATGAAATCCAGTCTGTCGTTCTAACAGTGTTACCAATTAAAATGTTTTATAGGGACAGAAAAGAAGGGAATTATAACGTTATCTTACTCGAATTTGGGCTCAGAAGGAAAGAATAAGAACAAATGGTGCGCAGTATTTATCCAGCTCTTTAATAATTGTCACCACGCATTTTCTATATTTCAATACATATTTCTCTCCCTTTCTCTTCCTGTCTCTACATATAAAATGATATAGTATAATATAAAAAGGCGATATTAAAAAAAATCGCAACTATGTATCATGCTCAATGTATATGCCTCGTTAGGATCCAAGATGAATCTCTTATGGAAATTCTGTTTAAAAACACAAGATATATCGGAAATGATGCTCCCATCAGCCAACAAGAATGTCAGAATTTATTCGCACTCGGCCAATTTGCTAGAAGAGTCTATTGCCTTCTTCATAGTAAACAGTGAATAATGCATTTATACTGATACGAACAGAAGCAGGCTGGAAAAAATGCGGTGTATATACATGAAGTAATATTTAATTAATTCAGTCTTTATACTGCTTTCAAAAAGTGCTTGTGAGAAGACGTTACTGTACACACACACACACACACACAAACTCACACACACACACATACACACACGCGCGCGCGCGCACACACACACACACACACACAAATATACGAGAAGTAAAAAAAATTATCGCACTTTCGCCATAACATATCTTTATGATTATTACACTGCCTTCTGCGCATGCGTGCTTATAGTTGGTACTATTTTGGTCACGTTATCGAACTCTGAGCCTGATCGCGCCATTTTTCTGTCTGGCTTTACAGTGTAAGCATGGTCACTCAACTAACAATATGCACCAAGGTAGAACAAAGAGCAGTGATCCAATTCCTCTGGTTGGAAGCTGTGTCAGGTCTTATATTCATTGGAGGAATGTGGAGTGGAAACATTCTGGTTCGCCAATAACGAAGAAATTCAAGACCTAGTCATCCAAAGGAAAGGTGATGCTAAGCCTTGTTTTGGGACTATGCTGGAAGACAACCTGGAAAAGGGTTGTACGATCAACAGTGAAAGATACAGTGCTTTATTGTCCAACAAACTAAAGCCAGCAATTCGCACAAAACACCGAATCCCATTGTCGAAGAAAGTGTTGTTGTTGCCTGACAATACACGCCTGCACACGGCCACCCAGACCGTTGGAACCATTAAGTTATTGGGTTTTGACGTGCAGGAACATACTGGCTACAGCCTGGATCTCGCGCTTTCCGACTACCATATCTTTGGACCACTCAAAGATGTTTTACGAGGTCGTAGATTTTCCTACAGATGAAAGTGTGATGGAAGTAGTGCATAAATCGTTGCACGACCAACCGAAAGCCTTCTTCTTGGCGGGAATACGCAAGCTTGTAAACTGGTGAACAGAGTGCATCGAAAAGGAAGAAGACTATAATATAGAAAAAATGATGTACTTCTTTATCCTCTGCTTTTATGTAAATAGATAATACGTTCTGAATCTCCCTCGTACATTATATATTTCAAACGCCGCTAGAAATACAAATGGACACACATATACGTATATATGTAAATATGTAAATAACTTTAGGCATAGACACACATACAAAAATACACACACATGCAAGCATATACACATACACACACATGCAAGCATATACACATACACACACAAGTCCCTCTTTAATGACAGAAATTCAATATTGATTTGTAAATACCACTCAATTTGATTCAATATACACTCCCTAACGACACGTTCTACCCTCTTTAAAATTAGGAATTCGGAATTCTATGTTGACAACTTTGGCCACTTCGATCAAGACAGTTAATAGTGGGTTACATGAGACGGAAAAATTTATTATTTCCTTCATATTAATAATAACACTCTATGTTTGTAACCCAGTAAACTAATTTCTAAGACTGGTCTTAAACTTATTTTCCCGACAATTCCTAATCATTTGAATTAATTGCGCATTAAAATTATTCGAACAGTAGAAAGGTATATAACACCTATATCATTCGAAAAAGAAAAGAAAATCTACATACACTGTAAAAAGTAAAATAATTTCATACAGTTTTGTTAAAAATAAATTAATGAAGGAATAGAACTGTCTTCATCGGTCTTAGACTTATTTTGGCCACTGTATGTTCAAATATGATTTGCTCTACTATCGTTATTTTTCTAAAATTTATTTTATTCCACCTTATGTTCACAAGAAGATCTCTACAATGTGGATACTCAACCTTATAGAAATATCAACCAAATTTTATGTAGTCATATATTTTCGCCTTAAAATCGGAGGCATTGGATAATGTGGAAAACAATGAAATATGTTGGAAGATTGCGACTGGGATACCATAAATATTGGGTTAGTTGATTAGAGTTCAACAGAGTTTTAACAGAATCTACTATAAGGGAGCATAAATCTAAAGCTAAAGAGAATTATATTTTCCATTAATAGTTCACAGTCTAAATTCTGCTGTTAGTCACAGCAAATGTATTTAAGAGAGTTCTAGATTCGTTGCAGTAAAACAGTAAAAAGAGCAGCAAAATTGGGTATGGAATTAGAATCTGGCGTGTCTTTTTATTTTAATTCAGGAAATTATTTCTGTTCTCTGTCACACTTATTTTGAAAAATTTATAAAGTAACTTCATTGACATTGTCTTCGGGTTGTCAGCCTTTACATTAACAAAACTTGTTGATGACAGAAAAGAAAATGTAATGACCTCACCTTTTAGAATTACAAGATAGGAAAAAAATCTTTAACATTATCCTCAAAAACTACTGTACGCCTGATGATGCTAATATATAAGGAGTGATTTGTCTCTTCAATTTAACATATTATGCCTACGTATCTGATACAATCTGATAATTCTAAAGTGACTGTGAATATTTCATTTTATGAAAATGTTTAAATATATTAAAACATGACAAATGTTAACACTGTTATTTTGTTATTTGTAAATAGTAATGATCCATAAATTATTGTTCCTCGGCATGTCTATGATTCTTGTCAAACTAATATGATGTTTCCTAGTCGTGCAGTCATTATATCTCATGGAGACTGGAAAATATTATTAACATTTAAATCTTAATGTTTGGATATTTCAGATATTCAAATGTTACTCTTAACGAATTTACAAGCAGATGTTCTATGTATTTGGTAAGTATTTTTATATCACTACTATCTTTCGGTTTCTTGTGCACATTTAGAATTTTCAAAGATACAGCTAAGATACAACTCACTTATCGCCACTCTAATAGTCAGCTTTCAACATGGATCTAAGTGTCTGATAATACATATCAGATTTCGAAGCAAGAAAGAATGACACAAACGCTCATCCAACTTCTACTTCCTTGCTATATATTGAATCTTCAAGCACTAAATCTAATAAAATTGCGCTCTGCCCATAGTTGCAAATGTTGTAAATCCTTGCTGTTTAATGAAAGGTAAACAAGTCTTAATAATAAAATTCCAGTTGCTATAACGCAATTCAACTCAAATTTTGTCATATAAGAAACGGATAAGCATTTTCTATACGAAAGCTTTCTAAGAAAGTATCGATTTCAAACCATTATATATTTCGTTTCTCTCATTTTGCAACACATCGAAATCTTTTATGCAGAATATGTGGGCCTATCTACTAATTCTAGATCGTATACATATAGATATATTTTATATAAATTTCAAAAAGCAATGGTAAATACTGGTATAAGTTCCCCAACAAATCAAGTATGCCCTCTATGTCATCAGAAAGTTGTGAACGGTATATACATAGTCCCATATTTTGCTTAAATAGATACTGAAATTCATAAAACACTACACCGGTGCTGTGGACATCAATTAGTTTCTTATTTCTGGATTGACTTTAAATACTGTTAAATTGAACAGCTAAATATTATATTTCAAATGATGTTACACTATTCAATATTGGGTTATACTCAATTAACTACATGTTATCACCTTAAGAAAATATGCTTTTAGGATAAACACCAACAGAATATGAGATGGAATATCAGAAATATCAAACAAAATTTTGTAAATATTCATTTAATGTGTTCATAGGTATCTACCATCATATATATACCTGACAAATAAATTGTTTCAGTTCTGTATGGTATATATTATAGGATTACTTTAAAAACGACGCTGCCCCTACTCGATGAGGAGCTAGGTTTGATTCTTGGGTGGATTCAATTGATATCAATCGTCGATTTCAAAATATCGTGACATATTTAAAAATACTTATATACATGCTTGTATCTATACATATATATTACTGTTTTTGCATCTCTCTCTCTCTCTCTCTCTCTCTCTCTCTATATATATATATATATATATATATATATATATATATATATATATATATATATATATATATATATATGTATAAAATTATTTAAAATTATAATACAGGGTATCAAGAGATACCACCACGCTGAAAAAATAGCAGTCAAATCCTGACTCTAAAACCACAATAAATGTCCGCATGGCACGATTAGCGAAGACGAAGACCAAATGAACCAGTAAAAATAAGATAATTCCAAATCCTGGATTTCTGGCTTTGCATAAATAATAATGCTCTGCCTTCATCAGTGGAATATACTCCAGTACATAAATACATATACATGTATATAAACAGTATACTTACATATACGGACATATGCGGGCTATTTAAGCTAGTCGTGTGCATACGTGCATATATATGTGTATATGCGTCCGTATATGTAAGTATGGTACCTTGATATGCTCAAAAGATCTCATAGTGTGATGACAAGATCGAAAAGATGGTTTATGGACACTTAACACCTTTTCTACTATTGGTTGATACAAAAGAGGCATTGTTCCCCTCTGCCATTGGGATAAACAACAGGGCATATTGGATGACCTATCAGGGAGACGCTGGCATTACAATGAAAAACAAAAACCAATATAGTACATTGGCGTAATAAATAGAGACGCCGCTTTTAAAAGAAGACACGTTTGTGTATTCTTGCAGCATGCTCGAGTAATAAAGCATGCCTTAACAGTGTTGTATCTTTAATATATATATATATCTATAGATTTATAGACAACGTCAAATGTATACAGACAAATGTAAACAACATTCCTGTTTCTATTTCTATAAATGAGCACAACGTCCGTATCGGCATATACATACAATGTTGGATAAAATTATATTGATATCCAAACATATGTAATGCTGCAGAATATAACAGAGATAAAACCCAGTTAACGCATCACTAATTTATGAATCCGAAATGTTTGTGTAATACTTAAGATATCAACAAAATGCAATTGCCTATATTGGAATCCCACAATATTTTCAATATATTCTGAAAGTAAAATTCTGCATAGAATATAGAAATTTTCAATTGAGTTTATCGGTGAAGAAACGTACAATCTGCTATTGACCGCCGGTTTAAGAAATTCAGAGGAGACATAAAGCCTGTCTGCATTCACATAACCTTTAAAAATTACAGTTTATAAAAGTAAAGTATCAAACCGCATACAGTGGTTGGATACATGGTTGTGACGAAGACTCCTAGCTGGCAACCATAATGCGAAATATGCATGAAAACAGATGTAATAATTCGCATGCATGTATATTATATATATATGTATGTATATAGGCATGTATATATGCATATCTAAACGGATTACGTTTATCATTGTGTATGCTAATTGTTTATTTTGCTAAGTAATGTATCTGTATAAAGTAAAATGAATGGGTATTGAAATATTGTCTATATTTAAAATCTTCATTTTACTTTAAGTAGAAAACTGGCTGAAACCAGATCGAAAATTATAACGTGTAATACCAATATCATCGCATTCGAAATAATAAAAATAAAAACCACCTACTATACATTATCGAAAATGAGAGAACTTCCGTGCATGTAAAATTTTATTACAAAATAACAAATTGAAGATGGTTATAATGAAAATTTGTTAATTTCAATGTGACGACCTTGCTCGAGAATAATAGTAAAATCTTTTCGACTTAGCACGAATATCGAAAATAATTCATCTAGTTCATCCTTGTTTATCACGAACACCGAGATAAATTGATTTTTCTTGAGCAGATATTATTTATTGTGAATTTAATTTAATCTATATTGGTTGGAGTATATAGCATGAAGAATTGTCTTCATGTTATAGATGAATGAATGCAGAGAGACCGTTTAATTGATAGACTTATTCAAATACTTATATCTACGTACATATAAGTTTTCACGCAAACACGAACATATATGTGTATTTATATATATGAGCAGATACATCCGTATGTGCATGTATACAAATATGCATTTCTCTCTCAGTCTTGTCTCTTCTTGATTCTCTATCTATTTCTCTCAGTGTGAGAGAGTTTGTGTGTATGTGTGTGTATGAGTATGTGTATGTAGTTATTTGGGTGCTGCTTCATATGGTTAGTCGGTTTAACGATTACTTCATTTGTTTAGGACGATGTTGCTGTTCATAATAGAAGAATATTTTAACTTCCGATATCATCTAGACATTATTATTTCATTGGTTAATGCTGGTCGTGCCAGTCTCACACAAAGAACAGCAGTTCTCCGATGCAAAACAGTTCACAACTATATAATGTACAACTTTCTTCTTACAGCAAATCATAAATTCAATGAATTTTAATCTATTCTTAGATTTGTGTGTCCAAATATCGTGCAAACTCACTCATGGATTCTAGGTGGAAATTCGTATATATGCATGCGGTGTGAAGATATATACATACATACATACATACATATATATATATATATATATATATATATATATATATATATATATATATGTATGTATATATATATACATACATAGATACATACATACATATATACATACATATATATATATATATATATATATATATATATATATATATATATATATATATATATATAAATTCTTTCACTGCAACCACTAGCTGGAATACACAGGTGCTTACAATTGTCAAGTATTACCTCTAAATTTCAATTTACCTATATATATATATATATATATGTATATATATATATATATATATATATATATATATATCAATATATACACGCGTGTTTGTGCGTGTGCCTTTATATACATATCAATATATAGAGAGATAGAGGGGAGAGGGAGATAGTGTGTGCGAGGAGAACGAGAGAGAGAAAGAGAGATGGAGAAAGCGATATGAATAGATAGATAGATAGATAAATAGATAGATAGATAGATAGATAGATAGATAGAGAGAGAGAGAGAGAGAGAGAGAGAGAGAGAGAGAGAGAGAGAGAGAGAGAGAGAGAGAAAATCGATAGGAAAAGTTGCGTGAGAATACCTGTAAGAAATACATACAATATACATATGATGCAATTTTATTTTCCTAACTATTCTGCAGTTTAGTGGTTCTCAGACAAGCAAAACTAAATAAAACTTACTTTGCATGGAAAGATACGACATGATATAGCTGAAATTGGTAAATGCTATTCATCAATACTTTCAGACAAATCTACTGCAGACCCCACTTTCCATCAGAGTATGGAAAAATACGTACATGCACATACATGCAAGTACATAGAGAGAATCACACACGTGCACGTATATTAGTATTATACACATACATACATACATACATACATACATACATACATATATACATACATAGTATCTATACAGCGCTTATATTGCATTGCCTCATCAGTTTTCTGTAATATTCGACATATAATATGGGATTTAATATTACAGAATCTGAAGCTTTCTTGATATAGTCTGAACAGGGCTCTATGTGTCACAATTACTTAACACTCTTATAAAACGTAAAATATAGATCTGGCATGAAATTCTATATTTTGTTTAAATCACAGGTTTGCCGGCCAAGTGAAGAAATAACTAACCTTCTTCAGAGAATACAATTACATTGAGATAAATTGCAAATAAGGCAAACCATAAAAAGAGTTTGCATCCGGAACCACCGGCGTTTAAAGAGATGCAAATCCGCTTCCTTTTCCGGCCAAGCTTCTCGAAATTGGCATCAAAATCAATGTTGCTGGCAATATGAAAATGGTGGATGTAGTCGGGTAAAGCCATGGGTAGGCTTCTAGAGAGTGAAAATTAGTATGTGTGTGCTCAGTAATAACACTCATCAAAGAAAAGCAACATGAATAAATGTTGTAATAAATCTTAAGCAAAGTGATTTGTGACCGTTTTAACAACATGCCTTTTTGAAATCGAACAATGACTGGACGTATAGATTGTCGCAAGTATATATACACGTATATATGTTATTTTTAAATGTGCAGGACACACAATGTATGTACACACATACACAAAGAAATATATATATATATTAACATAAATATGTATATGTGTGTGTGTGTGGGGGTGTAATATATGTATTACACACTAAATCTGCAACTAAATTTTAGTGCGAGTTTCATTTTCCACATCCCTGCCTTAAGTTGCTGTATCCATGTATATCTGCTCAGGGTCTTTGGCTCTGTATTTTGTTCAGATACGGATGGACATCGAGCAAAATATATTAATTAGCGAGGGAATGACTACCCTATTTTATAAAAAAAAATGTTTCCTCTCACTATCTCCCTACACATATGCGAGCACATAGCACACAAGGAGAGGCACACGCGCGCGGGCGCCTCCCCCGACATACTGAAACACACACTCATGCATGCACACACACACATATACACACAAGTATAATTTCTTAAATAATTCTAGCTATTAAACGGTCTCTGTATTTATTCATTCCCTTCTTCACCGAGGGACATAGATAGTCACAGATCACATATTAGTCGACGCACATATATAGGTATGCTAAATATGAACTTACTCTGTGTTTATATCTGTCTTTCGTTGAAGGATAGGTTTAAGGTTGTGGTTATTGTTTTTAGTTTAACAGGCGGAGAGAACTTAAGTTATTTCAAGATAAATATGATGTTACTGTGTGCGAGTGAAAATCTACTTAATATTACTTAACTTGTTTACGCTTTGTATATCTTAGTGGCACAGTTTTGGAAAATTGCATGTCAATATCTTCTATTTTGCTTACTTTCTTAATTTTGTATGATGATATTTGCATTATGACAAATTTAAGTATTTCGAGAATATACATTTACCTGTAAATACCACGTATCATGCATACTTTTCATTGGTTAATTCATTTCTTGTGTTAGAATCCCGTATATACATGTAATGTTTCTGTGAGACTACTTCGCATTGTTTATCAATATCATTGTGATCAATATATTGTAATTTGATAATTTGTAGATTTTATAGTTCAATACGCGCTACCTTTAATTTACTTCTAATATGTGCAATAGGTTCTATTTCATCCCACCAATTGCTAAATTTCAATGTTTATTGTTTAAATGTTGAAGCAAATGTTTCGCACCATCTTTCATGGAACCACATAAGTAGGTAAAACATTATGTGATTTATCTTTTTCTCCGTGTGAGGAGAGGCATGAGAATATGTTAATTACTGCATGTAAAAGGGGTGGATGCGATATAAATAAGCTTTCCACTCAATACCTTGCGTTATAAGATACTTGTATTCCATATTCATTTTTTCAGTCCCTTTTGGAGAGGTATATATCCTCATAAGATTTTTAGAACCTAATAAACTTTTAACAACTGAAACTGTTACTCAAGTCGAGATTTAGTTTGGATTGTAATTTTTATTAATAAGTGTTATTAATCGACTGTTGGTACCCAAAAAAATTGCAGGATCTTTTAAACTACTCATCTAAGTTACTTGGCATGGATCGTGTAATCTTATCCTATGATATTACTATCATCGCTAAATTTCTAAATTTAGCGCGGAACTTAAAAAATTATTTCGTATCGCACTTATTATTACCAACAAATTTAGTAGGTTACGTATCAAAACAGTCTTTACCGTATGATATCTCACTCGTTGGAAGGCACAGGCGTGACCGTATAGTAACAGGTTTGCTTCCTCAAAATTTCGTTCTAGGTTCACTCCTACTGCTTGGCATCTTGGGAAAGTGTCTCCTACTAGAGCCACGGGCTGATCAAAGACATGTGAATGGAATTGGTAGACGGAAACTGAATGAAACCTCTCATACAAATATATGTGTGTGTGTGTATGTGTGTGTGTTTGCGTGTGCGTGTGTGCGTGTGAATATGTGTGCATGCGTGCGTGTGTTTGTGTGTGTATGTAAGTATGTTCTTGTGCCTGTGCACCCACAGCTTGAACACTGCTGTTGGTGTGTTTCCATCGACTGTAGAAAGTCTACCTTATTACTAGAAGCAGAACAGCATTAGAATGAAAATTAATCAAGTGAGATGGCAGAAACTGATCTGGAATTAAGAGAGAAAGTTCATCAGAGATCCACCTGTGGTAATATCTTATAGTTATAATTCACTGCATCACTTATGGATACAATGAATATTAAAATTAAATTATCCAAAAATATTCTTTTCGAGTCAACTCAGTTCTATGTATACTATAAATAGCAAGAATCCTTCATCAGATCAAATTTTGATACACGGCCAGCGATTTCAGGGAGTGGCTAAGTTGATTACATCAATACCAGGGATCAAGTGAAATTTATTTTATCGATCCCGAAATGATGAAAAGCAAATCCTCACAGTGGAATTTAAACCTAAAACATAAAAGCGGGACAAGATACCATTAAGTATTTGCCCGATGCAGTAACGATTTCGTTAGCTCACCACCTTGCATCCCTAACGTTAATATTAATTGCCCAAAAAGTTGCATTATTAATAGTACTCTATTTCCGATTATTCAGGAAGTATACGTTCCCATTATTGGTGATATGAATTCATATTTATCTTTTTTTGACATTCTTTTCAGCCAGTAGCATTCTCTTTTCAAGGGTTATTAAACAATTTTGATAAAAAATTAAGGATAATTGCCTCTAATCTTGATAATTTATTCTTCCTACTGCAAATTATATACCAATTACCTGTAAATTATTTTATCAATTACTTTTAATTCAATGGGTTAGTGATGTCGTTGAAGAGTCGGTGCAAGTCACTTTTACTATATATACCGACTCTGTTTGCAATAGAATCAAATTGTATCATCACCGGTTTTGCTTTCAAAGGGATATAGTTAAGAATGTATTAGTCCAAAAGAGTGGATTAGCAGAAATGTTATAGCGATGAACGTCATATTATTATTTTGGTAGATTTCCTCATTCACTTTTTCTTAGATCATCACTTGGTCCTAGGGTGACTTTAGCAGTATGTATTCCGCTGCAATCGTTCAAGCTATATCATCCCGTTAATCAAATCTACCGACCTTTCATCATACCAACGTCAGAGGCCCGGAAAATACGGGTTGATGATGGGCACTGTTCTTACATCATAACTAAATAGTAACAACGAAAGTTAAAGATCGTTAGTCTATTTAGTCCGCGTTAGTCTATTTAGTCACAACAACGGATTTTCATTTTCATCTTTAACTGAGATATTTTCTCATGGAATTGAAGGTAAAATATTCTATTCAGTGTGATCATATTTGTTGATACTGTATAACTATCACAAGATACAATGAAATTAAAATACAAATAAACGGTATTAAAAGTTAAACGAATTGAAAGTTAAATTTTGTTGTATTCAAACTTTTAGAAAAAGGAAATAGAAACAATGCAGCATTTAATACATTAGTAACTGATACACGATATTTCTTTCAATGAAATGATAATTTTCTGCAAATGAGCATAACACATCCATTTTTAATTTTCGTGTCCGTTGCGCATTTCTGTTGAAAATCTTTGATATTCTTATATTAACAATCCGTTCCAATACAGATATACGATTTTATGATTTTGCACACAGCAATGTAGTTTCAATTGTTCAGGATATAGTGGCGACCCTCACTTTTCTACATGCATATTGTAGAATCCTAAGACCATATTTCAGAACACAAATAACGTTTTTTAAATAAAGCCTTAAGTGATATTGAAAGTCACTACTATAGTAAAGCAGGTTAACTCATTATTTATTGAATACACGAACTTATATCTATCATGGAATAATGCATTTCAACATCAGATGTATAACTTAACCTACTGATGGATGGCGTCTTGTGCGACTATTTCGATTAGATTATAACCCTCTCTTGCGCTAAAAGAATCACTGATTTCAGTGTTTTGAAGCAACGCCTTATCATACCAAGGTCCCAATCTGATTATGCTATTGCATTTGGCCCGTAGATATATAGGCTCACATCGCATTTAATCTCTTCGATTCGGGAATGAATGTATAATACAACGTTACCCAATAATACCGACCATTACAAAACTGAGCCTAGTGTTTAATGGCATAATTTATAACACAGAAGTATTCACATAGTTATTTTTGAGTAACAGTATTGTAATTTAAGTATATCAGATTTCCAAACTTTATCCTGTAATGTTTGAAACAACATAGTGAAACCAATTAGATGGTTACAACTTTCGATGATACATTCAGTTATCAACTAATATAGCATTAGACCGTTATTTTATTTATTCTAATAAAATGTTAAGCAGTACCTAATTTTAATAAGTTAGCAATGGCAAATACTCCTAATTATAGAGAAATGTATGTGACAATGAATATGCAATATGCTACATTTATTTATATATAATTTGAAATATATAGAATGTAATTTCAATGCACAGTTCCAAGAACTGGAAATTTGATGTGTAGGTTCAGACACGCTGGCTATGTAAGCACATCTGTGTAAGTGTGTGTGAGTGTGTGTGTCTGTCTATCTATCTATCTATCTATCTATCTATCTATCTATCTATCTATATATATATATATATATATATATATATATATATATATACACACTCACACATACATAGATACACACATGTATATATATGTATATATACATATATATATATATGTATACATGCATATATATGTATATATGTCTCTCTCTCTCTCTCTATATATATATATATATATATCTATCTATATATATATATATATATATATATATATATATATATATATATATATTTATATATATATATGTATCTATATATATACAGAGAGAGAGAGAGAGAGAGAGAGAGAGAGAGAGAGAGAGAGAGAGAGAGAGAGAGAGAGAGAGAGAGAAAGAAGGATTTACTTTAATCCTAAAAGTTTGACGTATACTTTATTAAAAATTAGAGAAATTGAAATTTCCAGGATTTGTCTTCGGGTACCGATGTATTTCTTACTTCCTTCCATATTTAATATCTCGTATGGAATTTAATTTCTGTTAGAATCTATCTTCAATTGTTGGCATACATTATTGTGCAACTGGATGCAATCGTCCTTCGGAATACACGAACACAATGCACATGTTCATATAAACCTGCACATATACGTTATGATTCTATTCGAAAGTGTATATGTCCAATATATACGTGTACTCACAAAGACACCTATATACATTTGTATAGATCTATATATGTACGTACATACATACATATATATATATATATATATATATATATTTATTTATATATATATATATATATATATATATATATATATATATATATATATATATATATATATATATTTTATGGGTTTCAGCCAAGTGGCTGTGGTCATGCTGGAGCACCACCGTGATTTTCTGTCTTTATGCTTTGCTCTCTTCACGTTCCTTACATGGCTCTTCTCCTGCACCTAATATAGTCCAATCAAGAGTTTTGATGGCACATCTGGCGTATAAGAGAATTTGACATCGCTGCCCTAAGCTGTGTCTCATTTCGAGCCATTGGTTCGTCTGGTATCGTGGAGAGGAAAGCGTCGAGTTTTGTCTTGAAGACCTCCACATCCGTGTCTTGCAGGTCTCTCAAATGTTTTGGCAGGGCATTGAAGACCTGAGGTCCTCTGAAACCGAGGCTGCTGCAGTATCTTGTTCTTATGTGAGATGCAGTGGACGGCACCTTTGGCACCATGCAGTGGCGACCCGTGCGGGCATTCCTGTAGTACTTGATGCCAAAGTTCGGCACCAGTCCTTCCAGTATTTTCCATATGTATATTATTACATATCTCTTCCGCCTGCGTTCCACGGAGTAGAGACCTAGTGCCTGCAGTCGCTCCCTGTAGTTCATCTGCTTGACTGTGGCGATCTTTTTTGTATAGTGCCTCTGAATTGCCTCGAGTTCTGCTGTCCGTTTGACACTGTGTGGTGACCACAACTGAGAGCAATAGTCTAGGCGGCTCGGGACAAATGTATTCCATAGAGTCAACATGATTTTTGATCCCTTGTACGGAATATCCTCAGTATCCACCCCGCCAGCTGTCTGCACTTTGCTGTCAACTTGAAAATGTGCATGTGAAATGATGCATCACTACACATGTTGATGCCCAGGTCTCTCACGGCTTGTGGTTCTGGGATTGCAGTACATCCAGGTCCTGTGTATGCCAGTTGGGAGGCACTTGTGGCCTTGTAGCGCAGTACTTGAAATTTTTCCGCATTGAACTGCATATTGTTTTGCTCTGCCCACTCATATATTGCATTTAGGTCATTCTGCAGGCTTACAATATCATCAGGATTCTTTATTTCCTGAGATAGTTTTGTGTCATCAGCGTAGCTAGTGACAGTGGCTCTCCGAGTGACCGTGGGCATGTCCAGAAGGGCCACTATGAACAGTAGTGGCCCCAGGACAGTTCCTTGCGGAACACCGCTCAATATTTGTGTTTCCCTAGATAGTTCTCCATTGGCTGCAACTGCCTGACTTCTACCATTCAGGAAGTCATACATATACATACACACACACACACACACACACACACACACATATAGATGTATATATATATATATATATATATATATATATATATATATATATATATATATATATATATATATATATATATATATATATATACATATACATATACATATGTATATGCACCCCCCCCCCCGCACACACATATATATATATTTGTATGTGCAAGTGTGTGAATAATAAGCATTTTGCTATGTGTGTCTGTCTGTGTGTATATGTTTGTGTGTCTGTGTCTCCGTATTTATGCAAGCACACATATATAAGAATGGACAACAATGCAGAGTTTGCACTGCTTCTGTATGAATATTCATTTATATTGAGTGGGAACGAGTTAAACGATTTAAGGAACTGTAGCGTATATGTAGAGGTGTTTATGCAGTCTACGAATGAGCATATGAAAGATTCCTCACCGTTTATATACAATACTGCTGTAAGAATAACCTTCTTTCAAAATTTGGAATTGGAGAAGTCTTTAATTAGCAATTTGAGGAATATTTTGGAATTCAGAGTGTATCAAGTACTACGTTAGAAATTTATCTAATATTTCTGGCTACATATATATTTATATATACATACGTATGTGTATACATACACATTTGTATATAAAGATGTATTTATATAGGTAAATATATATATATATATATATATATATATATATATATATATATATATATATATATATATATATATATATATATATATACATATATATATATATATATGTATATATGTTCAGAGGGAGAAAAAGAGACCGAGGGAGAGAGAGAGAGAGAGAGAGAGAGAGAGAGAGAGAGAGAGAGAGAGAGAGAGAGAGAAGAGGAGGATATGTCATCCGATATTATTGATTACTTTTGGGAAATTACTTGCGGTGAATTTTTAGTCATTATAATGCCTTCATTTTCGAAGTTTTAAGTTGTTTATTTCAGGCCTGAAAGAATAATAAAACATAATTTAAAACCAAAGTCTAAATCAATTTCGCTAAAAACTGCTGGTGAGGAGGTGGAGTTGTGGCGATACAAGTGCGTATTCTATCCAACTACTTTCCATTTTGAGCAGGTGCCACATACATACATACATACATATATATATATATATATATATATATATATATATATATATATATATATATATATATATATATATATATACATATGTAAAATATGTGATACTTATTAGGTAGCTATGATAAAACTCTTAGATTCGGATGCCGGGGCGGAAACCCATATGTATATATAGACATATACATATATACAGAAATAACAAATAAATTATAATTTATAGTATTTACATGTTTTTAAGTTACGAAACAATTTGTCGTGATATTAGAATATTCTTATTGTTAAATAAAATTTCATGAAAATATCTCTTTGTCATTTATTACTCTACACACTCCTTACTAGGTCTAGTTTGATGCGGTTTCCTCTCTTTGCCATCTAACAGCGAACCGACTTCATATTATATAGGGAAATTGTATCATATGGAGTGTTTGCCTTTGTCCACATCTAACTTAGTAGAAATATTTTCTGATATTGCGGCAACATTAATCTGTTCTTGAACTGACAGAAATCATCGCAAAAACAAACAAAAGTTTTTGTTTCTGAGAACGTCACCAGTGTGCTGGGCGATTTCGCCCCGCATCTTGATTAAAAATCTATTCAAGCTGTTTCAAGCAATTTAATGCCGTTCTTCTCTATACAATTAAGTATTTTCTAACAACATACATTGACACTGCCCTTCAAAATGTTGTTCAGCCCTTTGAATCAAGATACTTTATCGCTGCTCTCTATAAAGCTATTCTCGAGTGTGTCTGTGTTGCTCATAGTGTTTTAACATACGCATTTTCCTTGCTCATGAGAATGTTGTTCTAGCGCTTGTTTACATCAAGATGCATTTGTTTGACGTTAATTTTTCATATCAGTTTCTTTCACCCCGTCTCGTAGATTATTACATCTTTCTTGTTTCACTGTGAGAGATCATACGTTGTTCTTCCATATTTGGTCATTTCTTGAAAAAAAAAATGGAAGATAATTGTTATGAGATATAGAAAAATAAAGAAAGCTAAGTGAAGACTTGATTATATGTTCTTGCCGCATGCAGCACTGATTAGTGTTTATTATATATTATTCCGCACACTGTTTTTTTCTACAAATATTCTATTTAATGAAGTGAATAGTAATTAAATTCTTATTACATATTCTGAAATTTAAAATATAATTGATAAATGGTATATACGTAATACACAAATATTTTGACATCACACATATCAAATTATGTGTTTTTCATATTCTATTGCATCATTGTTATAAATGTATATATATTTAAAGTAAAATATGCATATTACTATATAATTGCATTAATTATAATTTTCTTTATAACAGAATGTTTCTTTAACATTTTGGTGTTAATAGCTAACGAACAATATGGAAATTGCAATGAGTAAATTGAATAAATTCCCTGCGATCTAAATCCATTTCTCCACGAATGAATTAACACTCAATTTATCGACCCCGAAAAGATGAAAGGCAAAGTCGATCTCGTTGGAATTTGAACTCAGTACATAATGACAGAAGAAATACCACTAAGCATTACGCCGGCGTGCTAACGTTTCTGCCAGCTCGCCACATTCAGCTACCTGTATATTGAAAAAGAGTTACCTGCATCATCGTGAATAACGCCGTTTATCAAAATAACGACAACATGATGCTGCCCAGTGCCCTGTAAACAATGAAAGGCTGTAAGACGTGATACGGACATCATGAAAATTAAGTTCTCCCAAAATGTGAAGGTCTTTGCGTGCATCTTAAATTAGTGTGACGTGATGCGCCCCTACACTCCCGAAAAAGGCCTTAAACTTAATTCAATCGTCAATGTGAATGTGCTGGATATTGGCCAAACGCTAGCTGGAGAGAATTGCTGCTGGAATACCTTAGGTGTTGCAGCAGGGATCAGCTTCTGTCATACCCTGGACAGATTTAGGAGTGGCTTTCTGAGAATTTCTACGACTTCCCCAGCCACAATTTCTGGCCTCCTGATTCTCCTCTGGACTACAATCCCGTAGGTGCAGGGTACGGTGGATGTTTCGGATCCGTTTTGAGACATTGGTGGAAGCCGAGAGTAGGTACGTTGAAGTAAATTATTTTCCAGCCATATTTTAGTTGAAATGTATTGATTAAAAACAAAATTTGTTGGGATATTGAGTTTTCTCTATCTTTGAAAGTAACTATAATATCTGGCCCAAACACTGTACATTTTGTGCGAAATACTTCCATGCGTTAGACCCCTGTTCAAGATTAAATCTATCGCAGTGCTACATCCAGTAATCGTCCGCTGCAACGAGGGTTTTACACTCTTCCTCACGTATTTGGAAGAACAGGAGCAAAATGTAACGATACCAGACGTTTCACTAGGGATCTCTGGTGAATATTAGCAAGCGATATGTTGGAATAATGCAAAGCGTACAAAATTTGAAATGAACATGGTGAGAAAACTGATTAGGGACCAGTATGCAAAGGATAGCATACATCATCTTCGTGCCGATTAGAGCACAGTTATGAGTGACTGTGGAGAGAGAGAGAGAGAGAAAACCAACACTTCACCTATCTGGAACTATTGACCATTTTCAATTCAGGGTATATCCAATACCAAAATTCTCTTGCATCATGACCCTTTATTGCGTGCACAAACGAAGACATACCAATACAAGACAACGTGTCTTTGGCCATATCTAATTCAGTGTCTTTTGACAGTTTCTTGTTGATGAGGAGGGGTTTGGGAAATTGATTAAACACGAAATTAGTCAAAAATACAAAATAAAACAGCAGCAACTCCACATCGATCTCAAACAACGCTAAATTCGCAAGAAGAAGTACACTGTCGTACCCATCACTTCCTTCACAGTGACAAAAAGAAAACGCTCAACAACGACGGATACAGAAGTGAAAAAACAACCTACGCACGCATGCACACACACACAGACGCACACACACACACACACACACACACACACACACGCATACACACACTCTCATACACATACGCACACAAACCCAACAGCCAACCAAAACAAAACCACACCAACTATATTCATAACTCCACCCACAGCAAGACTTTGCACCCATTTCTAATTATTATGTGAGGAGGAAAAATATAAAACTATTTTCACACCCTAAAATTAAAACTTAAAGACAAAGGTAGAAACATACAAAATCAGAAAAATGAAGGTTCCGGAATATCTGAAAATAGTAAAGCTGCAAATACACCATGATATGAAATGAGAGAATTTTCTAATTGTTTCTGTGAGCCATAGACTTGTGGTATGAAACACATTACTTGAGATCTTCCCGAAGTAATTCTACAGGCAACGGCCTTTTGATACACTCAATCTCCTATTGTAAAACTATTAATGCTTCTAAATAATTGTTGGTGTTTATCTTTTTCACATTTTTCAGGATGCTCACACTTTTTTCTATTTTCACACTTTTGGGTTTTCTTTACACCGTTTTATAATGACGTTCTCCAGTTCAAATTTTAGATAAGATTTTAACTGTTTCACTGTCCTGCCGTTGTTTCTTCATTTTCTTCCTAATTATCTGTTATTGTATCCCCTATTTTGTATTTGAAAACGGAAAATTTTTCTTTTGTGATCTTCATTTTTCTAGTAACTTGTTCTAATTTCCTATGATTCAATGCGAGAAATTGTTGTTGTCTTTCAGGGTTATTTTCATCATCATCGCTACTACTACTACTACTACTACTACTACTACTACTACTATTACTACTACTACTACTACTACTACTACTACTACTACTACTACTACTACTACTACTACTACTACAAGTAAGTTTGAGCAGTACCTCGATTATTTATTTTGGAGGAATTTAGAAAACATGATGAGATTTGCATTGAAAATGAAAGAAATGCAAGGGTATCTGAAATAGTCAAAGTTCCAGAAGTGAATAAAAGTTTACAGTCATAATATCATTGCTTGCTGTTACTGCACAGTATGTCTTAGATATTCGTATATTGCACATGTGCAGTGTTTTGGTTTAGCGTTCTATGTTCTCTTGAATTGAAATAATCGCTACAATATGTGTGTGCTATGATTAGTAGTGGTATTTTGCACCTTGTATATAATCGGCACCATTTAATTTTATGCATTGTTTTAGTCTCTATTCTGGCTTTGTTTACGGAATTTGAAAAAAAAAATCTATATTACCGTTAGAAATATATTATTGTCTGCAAAACGTGACACTTTAATTAGAAAGCATTTTGTTTGCTATTCACCCTTGAATATGTTATCGAACATTTTCTTTGATCTCTGACTTTGTGTACATTTGCACATAAGAGTGTACGCTCACTATAAATTTCTCATAATATCACAATATTAGATTCATTAAGATATTGTTGACTATGAATGTTTAAATTTTGCCGAAGTAGGTAAACGTGATAATCAGAAATAAGTTATATAAATTGAATTATTTTCAGTATTACCCATTAGAGTGAAAATGTATTGTTTACATCCCCATCTCTGTCACACACACACACGTATATATCAAGGAATATATATATATATATATATATATATATATATATATATATATATATATATATATATATATATATATATATATGCATACGCATATACTGATCCATCCATTCATCCATTCAACCATCCACCCATTCATTCCTCCATAAATATACACATACATACACATATATATTATATTCATATATATATATATATATATATATATATATATCGGGGGTTTTCAATTTCTGTATATCTTTTATGACTCATTTGAAGGAAAACTAATTTATAGTATAGTAGTTTACACAGTATAAAT